>NC_086106.1:19348205-19460236 GCF_963921235.1 Mobula hypostoma | reverse complement strand
ATTCGGCCATTATTGTCAGATTAAATTTGTCCTGTATTTCGAGAATGGACACACTGGGCAATTTTTCCCATCCTCGTGTAGATGTCAGTGTTGCATCTGTACTGGAGCAGTTTAATTGGAACCATCTGCCATGATCTGGTCTGCGAACTCCGCATTCCAGTTCACTGTCCGGTCCGTGGACTCAGGACTCCGGGTCTTCCAGCTGCCTCTTGTTTCGGTTGGATTAATCATAGGCATCTGCTTGGGGCTTGGAATATAAGTAGCCTCAAGACCCCAAGACCCCAGCCCCGTCCTGTAGCCATGTCATGTCCTTGCCTAGTTCTGGGGTCTGAGCCCGGGGCAAGACCCAGGTTTTGGGTCCTTGTCCAGTCTCTGGCTCAGAGTCCAAACCCAGGCTCCAAGTTCATGGTTCCTAGTCCTGGTCCCACCTTCCCAAGCCCAGGCTCCTAGTTCATGATTCCTTGTCCAGGTTCCCTGTCTAGTCCATGTCCTAGCCCTAGTCTGCATTCTTGTCCCTGCTCTTTGTCTGTATCCTGTCATGTCCCTGCTCTAGTGAAGTCCTGTACCTAGTACTTCAGTGTCTGTGCCTTGCATTTGGGTCCGTTGCCAACGCCCCCCATTGTGATACCATCAGTTTAATGGCATTGGGCCAGAACACAAATTTCCTGCTTGCAGCATAAATAAGTACCACCTTCAATCTGAGACAATCTCTGTTTTCCTCCCATAGAACCCGATATTTAAGTTTGGTTGAAGTCAGCTTTATATTGTTACTTCCCAGAGGACAGATGTCTCCATACTTGCATGGACCCCTTCTCCCTTCAGACTTTCAGCCCATGAGTCAATCCTCTTTTCAGTAATACAGGAATTGTTTATTGGTATTGACCCCTGAATTGTTTATTGGTGTTGGCCCCTGAATCAAAAAAGTATTTCCATGCCTTGAGCAGCGAGGTTATTCTTTCTAGCAAGCCTATTTCCTCTGGAATGCTCCCTGCTTGGATTAAGTCAAGCCATTTCTCCGACAGGAAGCTGAGAGGGAAGTACCCCTTATATCACTGCCCAGTTTCACCCACCTGTCAAGAATGAAAATATGAAATGTGTTTCTGGTAAATCAACAGCTGCACACAGAGATTCTGTTCAGATTTATCCCGTGCACTGAGTGTCAGAAGGAGATTGCTCAGCCCTTCTGTCTATTCCCTCCTAAGCTGACCTACGTCTGATCTCCCTTTACCCTCCTTGGCTCATATTTTAATAACTGAACTCAAACAAAATTCTATTAATTTTGATATTTCAACTGACACCTCCCACCCGCCCACCCAGTCTTGACCAATTCCCAGGGAGAGTTCCAGATTTCCAGTGCCCTGTATATCTTGAAGTAACAGATGCTTCTTCTGCACCATTCTTGAATGTTTTTAAACTCCCCAATTACACTGGCCTTCAATTTTCCACACTCCAGGGAACAAGAGACCAGACCTAATATTCAATCACAGTCCCGGCAGCACTTCACTGGCCCTGGTCCACACACCCCCTCTCCAAGGAAAACACATCCCTCCTGAGGGGCGAGGTCAAGAATCACAGCCAGTGCTCCAGATGTGGTCTAGTTAGATCTCTACTCCATAGCAGTGTAATATCCACCCCTCTGTATCCCTATTTTCCCCATTAACTGTAGCACACTGAGACCTTTAGCTTAAATTCATCCTTAGGATTAATTAGAACCCAAACCTGCCAGGGATCTCTCATCCAAAATGAACTTTCCCCATTCCCTCTCTGTCCACTGGGATTGGTCATTCCCTTATGGAATCTGTGTCAGTCAACTGACACAGCAGAAACAAAACCTCCCTTGAAACACGAGCTCACCAAACAACAACCTCTGTGACTGTGGGCAGTTTACCTCCTTATGTTTCTCAGCACACCTGAGTATTTTCATATGTACCTGCCTCGACCTACCATTGGCTTGTATTTATTGTGTGTGTGTGTCGTCGGGGCACCGTCATGACAAGCTTTTTCGGTATGCTTATCGTACGGTGTGTATTGGGCATCTGAAACTTGGCGGAGCCCATCGCTCTCCAGGATTTTTTTTATGAGGTCGAGTTGTTAGCTCGACACTCAACTGTGCAAGCAAGGGAGAGCTTGCAAAGGAGCCGGCTGGATTCGAACTCAGGACCTCTCACCCTGAAGTCCAGCACTGATGCCGCTACTCCACCAGCTGGCAATTACAGGTTGTTTAAACTTTCCCAGGTTACAGCCTCAAGTTGAACGCCTCACAGCTGGCTCTCCCATTCCAGCTCCCACTGCCTCTGTCCCATTCTGAATTGAGATATGGGACATGCTCCACTCTACTCTCTCTACACCCATGACTGTGTGGCTAGGCACAGCTCAAATGCCATCTTCACATTTGTCTGTTGTTGGCAGAATCTCAGATGGTGACGAGGAGGGGTACAGAAGTGAGATCGATTGGCTGGTTGAGTGGTGACACACCAACGACCTTCACTCAGTGTCAGTCAGAATAATGAATTAACTGTGGCCTTTGGGAAGGGAGCGTGGGGGGACACACACCAGGTATCATTGAGAGATCAGCAGTGGAAAGGGTGAGCAGTTTCAAATTCCTGGCTGTCAACATTACTAAAGATCTATCCTGGGTCCAACTTATTGATGAAATGACAAAGAAAGAACATTAGAGGTTAAATTTCATTGGGAGTTTGAGTTGACTTGGTATGTCACCAAATACTCCAGCAAATTTCTACAGATGTACCATGGAGAGCATTGGATGTGATTGCATCACCGTCTGGTACAGACAGGCCACTGCACAGGGTCAGAAAAAGCTGCAGAGAGTTGCAAACTCAGCCAGCTCCATCACGGGCACCATCTTCCCCAGCACTGAGGACATCTTCAAAAGGCAATGCCTCAAAAAGCCGGCATCCATCATTAAAGACCCACATCATACCGGACATGTTCTCTTCTTATTACTACCATCAGAGAGGAGGTACAGGAGCCTGGAGACACACACTCAACATTTCAGGAACAGCTTCTTCCCCTCTGCCATCAGATTTCTGAACAGATAATGAACTAATTTCTGAACACTCTCTCCTATTTTTGCTCTGGATTTGCATGGGTTATATATACATGTATCTTATTGTAATTTATGGTTTTTATGTGTTGCACTGTACTGCTGCCACAACACAACAAATTTCACTGCATATGTCAGTGATATTAAACCTGCTTCTGATACTGATGGGAGTGAAGGCAGAAACTAGTTGAGTCTGATGATCTGATATACCTGACCGTAGGTGACCGGTCTGGGCCCAACTGCTGCCACTGGGAAACAACAGTTCCTGAGGAAGAGTTTGGGATTGGGTGATGGACAGAAAAATGAAGGAAAAATAGAGAGGAACATACAGAGAGAGTGAAGGAGGAAGATGATAAGAGACATGAAGTGGGAAGGAATGAAATGGGGAGGAAATTATGAGGGGAGGTGAGAGAAAGTGGAAAGAGGAAATGAGAGAGAAACAATGTCGATATGCAGAATGTGTGGGAGGAACAGGAGAGTGGAAGCCTCAGGAACAGATAAAGAGAGTGGGAAAGGAACATGGTGAAGGAAAGGAAACTTGATAAATTTTGTTTCTCTCCCATGACTCTGGTACGACACAGAGTTAAATTAAACGTACAGCACAGGAGCAGATTCAGACCAATTATTGCATGGCATTGTTTATTTTCTGCAGGAACCTCCAGTCACTCCATCTTTGTGCAACTGGGTTAACTTCTCCTTCTGTTCCCTTTCCCCACATTCACTTCTGTGGGAGAGATCCATATTCTCCCATCCTCTGGATGAATAATCCAAGTTGGATGATTAGTGATAATTTACAATAGTTTTAATCCCCCTGAAGACTTTCTCCTCCACCCTATCAGGTATTTTTATCATCTGTGATGTGGAAATATGCTTTACCCTTCAACCTTCTCATGACCCTCCTTTCCAGGGTGTATCTGAGCATCTAAACCTTTCACATATTACTAATGAGGCCAAAAATGACCCCTTTTTTCACAGGAATGAGCCCAAAAGTTGAACTGAGTACATTCCAGCATCAAGGAGACAGATTCCCAGTTGGGAGAATTTCATGGGACCGCATAGGAGGAGAGTGCAGATTGCTTTTTGTCCAAGTTGAAGCATAGGTTTTCATGCCTGCATTAACCTGGGTGAAACTTCCTGAACCCTCAGTTCTGTTTGCTCCATTATAAGGATGTGGCGGCTTTGGAGACGGTGTAAAAGACGTTCACGAGCATGTTGCCTGGATTAGAGAATATTAGCTGTAAGGAGTGGTTGAACAATCTTTGACTGTTTACTCTGGTGCATAGGCTGAGAGGCAACCTGATAGAGGCTTATTAAAGTATAAGAGTCATCGATAGGGTCGACAGTCAGAGCCATTTTCCCAGAGTAAAATGTCATTTCCAAAAGGACAAAGATTTAAGATGAGGGGTATAACATTCAAAGGAGATTTGTGGGTTGTATTTTTACACAGAGAGTGATAGGTGCCTGGAATGCACTGGCAGGAGTGGTGGTGAATCAGCATGATAGTACAGTTGAGATACATTTGAAAAAGCACATGACCATTCAGGATATGGAGGGATATGGATTCTGTGCAGATAGTTCGGTTTAGATTAATTTGGTGTTCTGGTTGTCACAGTCATCATGGGCTGAAGGGCCTGTTCCTGTGCTGTACTGTTCTGTGTTGTAGGTTTACTTGAAGCTCAGTAACTATTTGTTATTAATAGCTGACAGATGTCTGAAACTCTGTGATAACATTAACACTCAGTCCTTACACTTCCTCTCAGGTTTCACAGGCAGGTTTAATTTGAGCAGGGGGCCCTCCCAGTGGAGCTGTGTTACTAAAAAGAATAAACACACTGCTTTACATATGGAAATACAATTCTAATGTGCTTTGCACCAACCAACAGGTTCATGTTTACCACACAGAACGAGACAAAATGAATTGAAATCAAAGGGCAAAAGACACAGAGACAGCAAGACCCTCTCCTCGTTACAGAGCATTTGCCTCGTGTCAGAAATGGACTCACTGTAATGATGATTGACTGTTACTGATTGATTTATTGATTATGTAATGGGAATGAGCAGTTCAAATGTATGTACACCTGCACTTTATGTTCTGAAGCGGTTGGGAGACTCCCACCAACCCAACTGAAAATGTGTTTGCTCAGACTGAGCACAGAAGTCCATCCTGATGACTGTAGTTTAGGTGATCAGATGATTGTGAATTGGCAGCAATAAAGTGGAAAATAAGGAGAAACTAAAAGACATCAGGGACTGCCTTGTCAATGTTCCATCGATGGGCACCATCCTGGTGTGAAAGGCTGGAGCTGATGTTTGTTGATGAGAACGCAGGCTGCCTGGTGAATCAACTTTAGACTGAAACAGCAACACAGACCACAATCACTGTGGGAGCTGGGGGGTGGGGGGTTATTATTGACCTGGAAACTCTCAGGCCCTGAAGATCAAGGATAATAAACCTGCGTATTCAGAGAGGATCAATAATCTGTCATTGAAAGTTTGTCAGCTGATGAGGTCTGCAAGTACATATATATACTAAACCTTTCTTTCTGACATCTGGACAATAAAATGTGTAGTTTTATTCCTATAAGAGCCTTGGGCCAGTGGCTTGCTATTTGATTTTTGTGTTTACCTTGAATAAAATAACATTACCTGAATTGGATTTGTGTCTTTAAACTCTGAATCAATTCTGATTGATAGATCTTACAATACCTGCAAATAACTGTCCTGAGGAAGGTAGTATGATGATACTACCTTATTATTTGGGGAATTTTGCCCTTTCAGTTGTTGGATTGGACTGTATAATTGTTATTTGGCTTGTAGTTTAACTTTTTTATGTTTGTTTGTTTTTAAATAATTGTGCATGTAATTGTGCAGTGGGTTGCCATTGCCAGTGTATCTCCTGTAAACTCTCAGTTTCAGTGGCGGGTGTCACGTTGCTCGAATAGGGACTATCTCACTGGTTAATTTAAGCAATGGAATTTTAACGGAATGTCTGCTACCAGTATTCAACAGTCATAAGCAATGGGTTTTAATGCCCCTTCTTGACTGCTGAAGAACTCTGGGTTACAAAAACATCAGGACCCAACTCAAGTTTAAGTTTTGATCAAAGAATCCATCAGACAGGCTGGGGAACCCAGCATTCGGGGCGGCATGGTAGTGATAAAGTATGTACAGGGTTAACATGGTCTGTTAAGCATAGCAGGCTGTTTTCTCTGAAAGAATCTGTTGATGATCGACAGATGTGCTATTCAATGCTGATAAATATTTGTTCTTGAAGTTAGCCAGCTGGTGTTTCAGGGTCTTTGTCCCTGTACAATTATGTGCAGAGATAAGACCTGCCTGTTCTGTGTATGAACCATTATGCCTATTCTGTATTTTCTCTTTCGGGAATGTCATGTAGTAGATAAGTCTGGCTCCAGCCTGTCTTGTGTGGGGGTATCTGAATGAATATATCCATGTTGTAAGGGGAATTGTGAGTTAGTTGGTGGACTGTTCCTGTTTGGACGACTAACTGAGTAAGCCCCGGGTGCTTTAAATAAAGAATTTGGACTTATACGGTCTCTGAGTGACTTTATCCAGATTCCACTTCCACAGTAGTGTAGTGGTTAGCAGAATGCTTTCCTGTGCAGGTGACCTGGGGTTCAATTCCTGTCGCTGCCTGTAAGGAATTTGTAATTTCTCCCCAAGAATGTGTGGGTTTCCACCGGGTACTCCGGTTTCCTCTCACAGTCCAAAGACATACCAGTTGGTACTTTAATTAGTCATTGTAAATTGTGCTGTGATTACACTAGGATTAAATCAGGATTCCTGGGCAGTGTGGCTCGAAGGGCCAGAAGGGCTTATTCCATGCTGTATGCCAATAAATAAATAAACTAAATAATTTACGTGAACTTTACTGATTTTTTGCCATGAAATCATTCTAAAATTATTCCGGAGTGTCCTCTCACTCTCCTCCGTATGGGAGTCCAGTCCTACTGTCAATTACTCTGTCTGAGGGGCTTCCTCAACAAAGTCCACAGATTCATTCTAATGAATTTAAACCTGCAGTACTGTGTCTTTCTCTTCCTCTTTAATTTAAATCCATCTTATGGATGTCATTTCCATTCCCTGCACTCTTCCATCACTCTGTGTCTGACATCTCAGTGAGTCAGTAAATTGTGGTGTAAACTATTTCAGCACATCATCCCGTTGGACTGAGGCATTGCTTCCAGATTCCTCCTCTGACCAGACACTTCCTCACCTGCCATTCCCTCTCCTTCTATGACCTGACATCTGATTTATGCTCCTGTGAAACACCTTCTGATGATTTCCTATATTAAAGCCACACTGTAAATGCAAGTGGTTGCTTTTGGATAAAATTGTCCAATTATTTTGCATTGCAGACCAACCATGTCCACAAATGAGCCACAAAAGTTCTTGATGATGAACAGGGGCTGAGTCCCAAGGAAGTCACATTTTCTATTAGAATGTGCAAGAGTGCAGAAAATAAAATCAGAAAACAGTGAGGTAGGCAGTGTTGGGGAAAGAACATCAATCACTGGTGATTCAGGTCTGCATTCCCCTTCAGACTGCAGTGCGGTCACACTAACCTCTTTTGATGGTTAGTCCTGGGAACACTTACAAGGGCTTCCACACTCGGTCTGTACTGTTTCCTGTACAGATAGAGAGATACAGCACAGAAACAGGCCCAATATCACACTGAGTCTGTACTAACCATTAACCACCGAGTCTGTACTAACCATTAACCACCGAGTCTGTACTAACCATTAACTACTGTGCCTGCACTAACCACGAACTATCTGGCATATGATTCCCTTTCTTCTGCCTCTGTGCCTTCATTAAAAGTGGCGTGACATTTGTAATTTTCAGTCCTCTGGAACCATTTCAGAATCTAGTGATTGTTCAGAGATCATTACTAATGCCTCCACAGTCTCTTCAGCTACCTCGCTCAGAGCCCTGAGGTGTTGTCCATCTCATCCAGGTTACTTAAGTGCCTTCAGACTTTTCAGCATCCCAAGCACCTTCTCCTTAGTAATAGAAATGACACTCACTTCTGCCCCCTGACACTCTTGCATTTCTAGCATTCTGCTGGTGTGTTCCACAGTGAAGACGGACACAAAATATTTACTAAGTTCACCTGCTATTTCTTTGTCGCACTTTGCTACCTCTCCAGCGTAATTTTCCAGTGGTCTGATATCCACTCTGGTCTCTCACTTACTTGATATATATCTGAATAAAACGTTGGCATCGTCTTTTATGTTATTGTCTTGCTTACCTTCATATTTCATCTCTTCTGTCTTTATATCTTTTTATAGTTGCCTTCAAATTTAAGTTCAAATTTATTATCATTCATCCGGGCATGAATGCCCATCAATACAGACAAACAAAGCAGCATTTCTCCGTAGCCAAGGTGTAAAACACAGTACCAACAGTCATAACAGTGCAAGCTACATATAGCACATGCCAGATAGGAAGCCTTCTGTTTGTTTTGGCTATATTGTATGCCCTCTCTTTTCCTTTGTGCTGTCCTTGACTCATTTGATAGCTGTGTTGTCTCATCCTCCCTTCAGAATACTTCTTAATCCTTGGGATGCAACTTTCCCGTGCCTTCCACATTTCTCCCAGAAACTCCAGCCATTGCAGTTCTGCCATCACACCTGTTACTGACCCCTTCAAATCAACTGTGGCCAGCTCCTCTCTCATGCCTCTGTAATTCCCTTTACTCCAGTGTAATACTGATACATCTGATTTTAGCTTCTCCTTTTCAAACTGCAGGGTGAATTTCATTATATTATGATCACTTACTCCTAAGTGCTCCTTTACCTTAAGCTCCCAAATCAAATCTAGTTCATTACCTTACACCCAATCCAGAATTCCTGTTCCACTTTTGAGTCAACCACAAGCTACTCTAAAAGTAATCTCATAGACATTCTATAAATTTATTCTCTTGGGATCCAGCACAATCTTCATTTTCCCAATTTATCTACATATTGAAATCCCCATGAGTATTGTAACATTCCCCTTTTTACATGACTTTCCTGTCTCCCAATGTAATGCGTAGCCCTCATCCTGGTTACTGTTCAGAGGCCTGTGAATAACTCCCATTAGGATCTTTTTATCCTTGCAGTTTCATAACTCTGCCTTCAATGATACTACATCTTCCGATACTATGTCACCTCTTTATAAGGATTTGATTTCATTTTTTTTTTAGATTATGAGAACACTCAGTCCTCTTTTATTGTCATTTAGAAATGAATACATGCATTAAGAAATGACACAATGTTTCTCCGGAGTGATTTTGATGAAGAACAAACCATGGACACGGTAAAAAAAGTCTCAAAAGTCCCCGAGTCGATCGACTCCCGAGTCCCCGATAGCGGCGGCAAAAGGGAGAAATTCCCTGCCATAAACCTCCCGGCATCGTCAACTTGCCATTGCCTTGGAAGCAGCCGACCACAGCCAACACAGAGTCCATCTGTTCGAAAACTTAGAGCCTCCGACCAGCCCCTCCGATACAGCCTCCTGAGATCCATCCTCTGCCGAGCGCCTTTGACCTTGCCCAGGCCACTGAAACAAGCAAAGCCGTGGATTTTGGAGCCTTCTGCTCCCGCGATTCCAGTTACCACACAGTAGCAACGGTAGCGAAGCAGGAATTTCAGAAGTTTTCCAGATGTTCCTCCGTACTCTCACGTCTGTCTCCATCAAATCAGGATTGTGCATGGTTCCCTACTTGAAGATAACAGATATTCATCAACAGAACCACCTCATCCCCTCTGCCTACCTGCCTATCCTTTTGATACTATGTGCATCTTTGGATGTTAAGCTCCCAGCTATGACCTTCTTTCAGCCATGACTCAGTGATGCTCAGAACGACATACCTGCCATCTCTAAATGTGCTACAAGACCTTATTCCATATAAACACAAAGTAATCTGCAGATGCTGCGGTCAAAACAACACTCACAACACGCTGGAGGAGCTCAGCAGGTCGGGCAGCATCCGTGGAAAAGATCAGTCGATGTTTCGGGCCGGAACCCTTCGTCAGGACTGGCATGTACCCCAGCGTGTTGTGAGTGTTACCTTATTGCATATACTGTGTGCATTCCAATATAACACCTTCAGTCCTGTATTCATCACTCGTTTTCATTTTGGCCCCTGTTACACTTTAACATGACTTCAAGTGCCCCATCCTCAGCCCTATCACTCTGGTTCCCATCCGCTGCCAAATTAGTTTTAACCCTCTCGAACAGCTCTAGCAAAGCTGCCTGCAAGGATATTGGACCCCCTCGGTTTAGGAGTAACCTGTCCTTTTTGTACAGGTCTTACATTCCCCAGAAGAGAACACAATGTTGCAGAAATCTGAAATACTGCCCCTGCACCAATTCTTCTGCCGCACAATCAACTGCCAACTCATCCTATTGTTACCCTCACTGGTGCATGGCACAAGCAGCAATCTAGAGATTACTACCCTGGAGGTCCAGTTCTTCAGCTTTCCATCTAACTCCCTATATTCTCTCTTCAGGACCTCCTCCTCCTTTTCCTACCTATGTCTTTGGTACCAATATATACCACGTCTTCCAGCTGTTCACCCTTCCCCTGCAGAATGCTCCTGACCTGATCCGAGATGTCCCTGACCCTGGCACCTGTGAAGCAACATCCCATCTGGGTGTCTCCTTCACATCCATGGAATCTGCTGTCTGCTCCTCAGGGGATTTCCACAGTGAACAAAAGGGTCCTGGAGGGTGTTGTGGAACAGACAGGTCTTGGAGTTCATATAGAAAGCTGACAATAGGACCTCCAGTGCAGTAATCTTTGGATTTCTGCCTGTGCCACATGCCTGTGAAGATAAAAATAGCATGAGTTAGCAGATGAATGTATGGCTGAGAAACTCATTCAGAGGGCAGGATTTCAGATATCTGGATAAAAGAAGATTATAGTTAGGAGCTTAACATCCACGGATACACATTGTATCAGAAGGATAGGCAGGTAGGCAGAGGGGGTGGCATGGAAGATGTAGAATCATTGTGGGTAGAATTAAGGAACTGTAAGGGTAAAAAGACCCTGAAGGGAGTTATATACAGGCCTCCAAACAGCAGCCAGGATGTGGGCTGCAAATTACAATGGGAAATGGAAAACTCAAGTCAAAAGAGCAAAGTTATGATAGTTATGGAGGATTTCAAAATGCAGGTAGATTGGGAAAATTAGGTTTGTTGCTGATTTTAGATTCCAAGAGAGAGAATTTGTAGAATGTGTACAAGATGGATTTTTAGAGCAACTTGTGCTTAAGCCCACTTGGGGATCAGCTATTCTGGATTGGGTATTGTGTATGAACCAGATTGGATTTGGGAGCTCAAGGTAAAGAAACCCTTAGAAGCCAGTTATCAAATTATGATAGAATTCACCCCACAACTTGAAAGGGAGAAGCTAAAGTCAGATTTATCAGAACAGAACAGTACAGCACAGGAACAGACCCTTCAGCCCACAATGTTGTGCTGAACCAGCTAAAATGTAAATCAAAAATCCCCTAAAACTAATCCCTCCTGCCTACACAATGTCCATATCCATCCATTTCCTCATATTTATGTGCCTATCCAAATGTCTCTCAGAAGTCTCTAATGTATTTGCCTCTACACCATACCAGGCGGCACATTCCAGGCATCCACCACTCTCTGAGTAAAAAACTTACCCCTCACATCCCCTTTGAACCATGTCCTCTCACCTTCAATGCATGCCCTCTGGTATTAGACACCTCTACCCTAGGAAAAAGATACCCTGTTGACTCTATCTATGCCTCTCATAACCTTTTAAACCACTATCAGACCTCCCCTTGGCCTCCACCCCTCCAAAGAAAACAGCCTATGTTTGTTTAGCCTCTCATGATAGCACATTCCCTCAAAACCAGAAAGCAACCTGTTAAACCTCTTTTGACCCTCCCCAAAGCCTCAACATCCTTCCTATAGTGGGGTGACCAGAACTGTATCCAATCCTCCAGTGTGGCCGAACCAGAATTTCATAAAATTGCAACATAACCCCTTGACTTTTGAACTCAATGTCTCAACTAATAAAAGCAAGCATTCCATTAGCCTTCTTAACCACCCTATCCACCTTTGTAGCCACTTTCAAGAAGCTGTGAACTTGGACCCCAAGATCTCTCTGCTCAGCAACACTGTTAAGGGTCTTGCCCTAAACAATGTACTGTCTCCTTGCATTTGCCCTACCAAGGTGCAACACCTCATATTTATCTGGATTAAACTCTATCTGCAATTTCTCTGCCCATATCTGCAACTGATCTATATCGTGCTGTATTCTTTGCCAGTCTTTTACACTATCCACAACTCCACCGATCTTGGTATCATCTGCAAACTTGTCAACCCACCCATCTACATTTCTATCCAGGTCATTTATATACATCACAAACAGCAGAAGTACCAGCACAGATCCCTACGGAACATCACAAATTACAGACCTCCAGCTCGAATATGTCCCTTTGATCACTACCCTCAGTCTTCTCTGTGCAAGTTAGTTCTGAATCGAAAGGCCCAATTCACCACGGACCCCATGCATCCTAATTTTCTTGATTAGACTCCCAGTAGAGACTTTGTCAAATGCCTTACTAAAATCCATGGACAGAACATCCACTGTCCATCATCATCAATCTATCGTCACCCTGTAAAAACTCAGTCAAGTTAGTAAGACATGACCTGCCCTGCACAAAGCCATGCTGGCTCTCCCGAGTTAGGCAATGGATTTCCACACACTCATATATCCTATCCATAAGAAGTTCCCTACAACTGACATGAGACTCCCTGTTCCATAGTCCCAGGATTTTCCCTTGTTCCCTTCTTAAATAGAGGTACAACATTAGCTAATTGCCAGTCATCTGGGACCTTGCCTGTGCCTAGAAAAGAAACAAAGATACTGGTTAAGGGCCCAGCAACCTCATCTCTTGCCTCCATCAATAACCTGGGGTAAATCCCATCATCCACCCTAATACTCATTAGGAGATCCAACACTTCTTTTTCCTTAACCTCCAAACACCCTAACATATCTACGCACTCAGCTCTGATCTCCTGCTCCTCCATGTCATTTTCCTTAGGAAATACTGAAGCAAAGTTCTCATTAAGTACCTCACTCACCTTCTCCACATCCAAGCAAATGTTCCCCTCTTTATCCATCAGTAGCCCTACCTTCTCCCTAGTTATCCTCTTGTTCTTGATGTATGTGTGGAATAGCTTGGGATTCAGCTTAATCCTACTTCTCAAGGACTTTTCATGGCCCCTCCTAGCTTTCCTAATTCCTTTCTTTTGTTCATTTCTCGTTTCTTTATACTCCTCAGGTGCTTCGTTTGAACGAACTTCTGAAGCTTTACAAGATTTTCCCTTTTCTTCTTGACAAAATTCACCACCTCTCATGACATCCAAAGTTCTCTTATCTTTCCATCTCTGTCTTTCCTTCTAACAGGAACATACATTTACTGTACTCTGTGCAATTGATCTTTAAACTCCTTCCACATGTCTGATGTGGACTTGTCAGAAAAAAAGTTTTCTCAAATAACTCTTCTTAGTTCCTGCCTAATGCTCTCATAATTTGCCCTTATCCAATTTAAGAATCTCCTGCAATGACCATACCTGTCCTTATCTATCGCTATCCTGAAAGTTAAGGAGTTGTGGTCACTGTTCACTAACTGCTCATCCACTGAGAGGTTGATCACCTGGCCAGGTTCATTACCCAACACCAGGACCAGTACAGCCCCTCCTCTTGTTCCACCGTCTTGTGATTGCTCGTTTCCTATTCTTGAGTTCCATCCAAATGGACACAGTGTCTGAACCCTCCATTATGTTTCCCCTCAGAGCAGCTGTGATAGTGTCCCTGTTTAGTAGCATACACTCCCCCCTTACCTCCTTCCTTATCTTTTCTAAAACTTTGAAAACCTGGTACATTAATCACCCATTCCTGCCCCTCTCTCAACGAAGCCTCTGTAATGGCCACAACATCATCGTTCCACGTACCGATCCACGTTCTAAATTCATTTCCTTTACCCATAGTTACTCCCAGCACTAAAACACAGACACTTCAAACTATCTGCCCCATCATACCAGGATTATTTTGATTTTGCCACTCAGTACTTTCCCTGACATCTACCTTCCTGTCCAATTCTTCAGTTACTGAACTTGTGCTTGTTTTCCAGACCCTGGAAACCCAGTTTGAACCCTCCCAAGTAGCACTAACAAACCTCCTGGCCAGGATATTTGTTCCCCTCCAGTTCAGATGGAACCCGTCTCTCTTTACAGGTCAGGCCTTCCTCAGAAAAGGTCCCAGTGATCCAAGAACATTAAACCCTGCCCCACGTACCATCTCCTCAGCCACTCATTCATCTGTGCTTTCATCCCATTCCTACCAGCACTAGTCCGTACATCGGGAGTAATCCGGAGATTACTACCTTGGAGGTCCTTCCCTTCAGCCTCTTTCCTAACCCTACATACTAACTTTTCCCAATGTTTTTGGTGCCAATATGGATCATAACCTCTGGCTGTTCACCCTCCCCTTTGGGAATATCCTGTCATCTCTCTGATACATCCTGGACCCTAGCATCCGGAGGGGACACACCCGGGTGTCAATTTTGCGGCGATAGGTCCCCTCTCTCTCCCCTTAACTGTTAAATCTCTCATCACTTCCGTCCTGCCTGAATTTACCCTTCCCCGCTGAGCCTCAGAGCCGACCACAGTGCCACTAGCCTGGCTGCTGCTGCTGTGCCCTGATGGGTCATCACCCACCGCAGTATCCAAAGAGGTATACGTTGCTGAGGGGACTGGCCATAGGGGACTCCTGCACTGACTGCTTAATCCCCTTACCTCTCCTGGTGGTCACCCATTTACTGTGTGAAGCCTCTATTCTGGGTGTGACCATCTCTTCAATAGTCTCATCTATAATGTCTTCAGCCTCCTGGATGATCCTGAGGACATCCAACTCCAGCTCCAGTGGAGTGTTACACTGGGGTAAAGGGAATTACAGAGTCATGAGAGGGGAGTTAGCCAACGTTGAATGGAAGGGGACACTAACAGAGATGATGGCAGAGGAGCAATGGCAAGTATTCTGGAGGCAGGATGACATTCCGTGGCTGACAAGGGAAGTCAAAGCCAACTTGAAAGCAAAAGAAAGGGCCTATAATAGAGCAACAACTAGTGGGGAGTTAGAGGATTGGGATTCTTTAAAAAATGAACAGAAGGCAACTCAAAAAGCCGTAGGGAGAGCAAAGGTGAAATATGAAGGTAAACTCACAATAGTATCAAAGGGGATACCAAAAGATATTTCAGATATAGAAAGTGTGATAATGAGTCGAGAGTAGACAGCAGAATGCTGGAAAGTAACACTGGAGATGTAGTAATGGGAAATAAGGAAATGGTGGATGAACTGTATAAATATTTTCTATCAGTTTTCACTGTAGAACACACTAGCAGTTTGCCAGAGGTTTGAGAGTGTCATGGGGCATAAGGGAAAAGGTGCTTGAGAAGCTGAAAGGTCTGAAGGTAAATGAGCCACCTGGACCAGATGGACTACGCCCTGGATTTCTGAAAGAGGCAGGTGAAGTGATTGTGAAGATATTAACAATGATTTTTCAAGAATCACTAGATTCTGGCATGGTTCTAGAGGACTGGAAAGTTGCAAATGGCACTTCACTCTTCAAGAAAGGAGAGAGACAAAAGAAAGAATATTATAGGTCAGTTAGCCTGGCCTGAGTAGCTGGGAAGATATTGGTGTTGATTGTTGAGAATGATGTTTCAAGGTCCTTGGGGGCATGTAATAAAATAGCCAAGTCAGCATAGTTTCCTTCAGAGGAAATCTTGTCTGACAAATCCATTGGAATTCTTTGAGGAAATAACAAACAGGATAGACAAAGGAGAGCCGGTGGATATTGTGTTCTTGAATTTTAAAAAGGCCTTTGACAAGGTGACACACATGAGGCTGCTTAGCAAGATAAGAACCATGGTATTACAGGAAAGATACCAGCATGGATAGAGCATTGGCTGACTGGCAGGAGGCAAAGAGTGGGAATAAAGGGAACCTTTTCTGATTGGCTGCCAGTGACTAATGGTGTTCCACAGGGGTCAGTATTGGGACTGCTTTTTTTTTACATTGTGTCAATGACTTGGATGACAGAATTGATGGCTTTTTGGTCAAGTTTGCGGACAATACGAAGGTATGTAAGTGGAGGGACAGGTAATTTTGATTTTGCATATCAGTACTTCCCCTGACATCTAACCTCTGGTCCAGTACTTCAGTTACTGAACTGGTTCTCGGTTTCCAGACACTGTAAACTCTCCCAAGTAGCATTAGCAAACGTCCTGGCCAGGATATTCACTCCCCTCCAGTCCAGGTGGAACTTGTCTCTTATCCAGGTCAGGCCTTCCTCAGAAAAGGTCCCAGTGATCCAAGAACATTAAACCCTGCCCCACGTACCATCTCCTCAGCCGCTCATTCATCTGTGCTATCATCCCATTCCTATCAGCACTAGTCCGTACATCGGGAGTAATCCGGAGATTACTATCTTGGAGGTCCTTCTCTTCAGCATCTTTCCTAACTCTACATACTAACTTCTGCCTATGTCTTTGGTGCCAGTATGGATCATAACCTCTGGCTATTCACCCTTCCCCTTGATAATGTCCTGCAGCCTGTCTGATACATCCTGGACCCTGGCATCTGGAAGGGAACACACCACCCTGGTGTCTCTTTTGCGGCCACTGAATCTCTTCTCTGTCCCCTTAACCATCTAGTCCCCTAGTACATCCGCACTGCCTGAATTTACCCTTCCCTGCTGAGCCTCAGAGTCGGCCACAGTGCCACTAGCCTGGCTGCTGCTGCTGTGCCCTGATGGGTCATCCCCCACAGCAGTGTCCAAAGAGGTATACTTGTTGCTGAGGGGAATGGCCACAGGGGAACCTTGCAACAACTGCTTAATCTCCTTACCTCTCCTGTTGGTCACCCATCTACTGTGTGAAGCCTGTACTCTGGGTGTGACCACACTCTTCAATAGTCTCATCTATAATGTCTTCAGCCTCCCAGATGAACCTGAGTACATCCAACTCCAGCTCCAGTGGAGTGTTACACTGGAGCAAAGGGAATTACAGAGTCATGAGAGAGGAGTTAGCCAACATTGAATGGAAGGGGACACTAACAGAGATGATGGCAGAGGAGCAATGGCAACTGTTCTGGAGGTAGGATGACATTCCCATGGCTGACAAGGCAAGTCAAAGGAAACGTAAAAGCAAAGGAAAGGGCATATGATAGAGCAACAACTAGTGGGAATTTAGAGGATTGGGATGCTTTAAAAAACCAACAGGAGGCAACTAAAAAGGCTGTAAGTAGTGAAAAGATGAAATATGAAGGTAAGCTCGCCAATAATATCAAAGGGGATACCAAAAGATTTTTCAGATATATAAAGCGTAAAAGTGAGGCGAGAGTGGATATCGGACCACTGGAAAATAACACTGGAGAGGTAGTAATGGGGACAAGGAAATGGCAGACGAACTGAATAGATATTTTCCATCAGTCTTCACTGTGGAACATGCTCACAGTTTGCCAGAGGTTTGAGAGTGTCCTGGGGCATAAGGAGGAAGGTGCTTGAGAAGCTGAAAGGTCTGAAGGTAAGTCAGCCACCTGGACCAGATGGACTACACCCTGGATTTCTGAAAGAGGCAGGTGAAGTGATTGTGGGGATATTAACAATGATTTTCAAGAATCATTAGATTCCGACATGGTTCTAGAGGACTGGAAAGTTGAAAATGTCACTCCACTCTTCAAGAAGGGAGAGAGGCAGAAGAAAGAATATTATAGGCGAGTTAGCCTGGCCTGAGTGGCTGGGAAGATATTGGAGTCGATTGTTGAGAATGAAGTTTCAAGGTCCTTGGAGGCATGTAATAAAATGGTCAAGTCAGCATGGTTTCATTAAGGGGAAAATATGTCTGACAAGCCCATTGGAATTCTTTGAGGAAATAACAACAGGATAGACAAAGGAGAGCTGGTGGATATTGTGTGCTTGGATTTTTAAAAGGCCTTTGACAAGGTGACACACATGAGGCTGCTTAGTGAGATAAGAACCATGTTATTACAGGAAAGATACTAGCATGGATAGAGCATTGACTGACTGGCAGGAGGCAAAGAGTGGGAATAAAGGGAACCTTTTCTGATTGGCTGCCAGTGACTAATGGTGTTCCACAGGGGTCAGTATTGGGACTGCTTTTTTTTAACATTGTGTCAATGACTTGGATGACAGAATTGATGGATTTTTGGTCGTCTGCGGACAATATGAAGAAAGGTGGAGGGGCAGCTGTTGTTGAGGAAGCAGGTAGGCTGCAGAAGGATTTAGATTAGTGAATGGGCACAGAAATGTCAGATGGAATATACTGTAGGGAAGTGTATATTCACGCACCTTGGCAGAAGGAATAAAAGCGTAAACTATTTTCTAAACGGGGAGAAAACTCAAAAGTCCCAGATGCAAAGGGGCTTCAAACGATCTTAGGAGTTCTCGTGCAGAATTCCCTAAAGTTTAAATTGTAGGTCAGTGGTGAGGAAAACAAATACAATGTTACCATTCATTTCAGAGGACTAGAATATAAAAACAAGGATGTAATTCTGGGGCTTTATAAGGCATTGGTGTAGTCTCACTTGGAGAGTTGAGAGCAGCTTTGGGCCCCTTATCTAAGTAAGGATGTTTTGATGTTGGACAGAGTTCAAAGGAGGTTTATGAAAATGACTCTGGGATTGAAAGGCTAATCGTATTTGGAGCATTTGATTGCTCTGGGCCTGTACCTGCTGGAATTTAGAAGAATGAGGGGGATCTCATTGAAACCTATCGAATGTCGAAAGGCCTAGATAAGAATATATATGCAGAGGATGTTCCCCATGGTGGGGGAGTCTAGGACCAAAGGGTACAACTTCAGAATAGAGGGACATCCATTTAAAACAGAGATGAGGAACAATTTCTTTAGCAGCTATGGAGGCCAGGTCACTGAGTGTGTTTAAAATGGAGGTTGATAAATTCCCGATAAGTCAGGACGTGAAAGATTATGGGGAGAAGGTAAGAGAATGGGGTTGAGAGGGAAATGGATCAGCCATGATCAAATGGCGGATCAGACCCAATCAGCTGAATGGCCTAATTCTGCTCCAATATGTCACTGAAAGTGGAGTCACATGTAGACAGGGTGGTGTAGAAGACTGTTGGTATTGTGTGTAAAAATTGGTAGCACATGGTGGCATTGTACAAGGTGCTGGTGAGGTTGTATTTGGAGTATTTTGTTCAGTTTTTATTCATCCTGCTGGTGAAAAGATGTTATTAATCTGCAAAGAGTACAGAAAAGATTTACAGGGATGTTGCCATGACTGAGTTAAAGGGAGAGGCTGTCTAGACTAGGACTTTCCTTGGAGTGAAAAGACAGATCTCAGAACATATAATTTATTCACAGTCACTATGGGGAGTCAAAATAACAGTGAGGTGGGATGTTCTTCTGATACTGTGCTTGAATATTCAATCTCCAGCAATCTCCAGCATAGATCTGGTGAAAAACTCTGGGTTGCAGGAGACTGAGTGGAGATTTTGTAGAGATGCAAAAAATCAAGAGGGAAATGGATAGGAAAAGTTCCCACAAAATGCTGTCAATGTGACGAGCTTGGATAGGCATCTCAGTCAGCACGGACGAGTTGGGCCGAAGGGCCTGTTTCCATGCTCCTTGACTCTCTGACTCTACAAATGCAAGTGCAATTTACCGTGGACAATTAACATACCAACAATCCTGCATTTAGGATGTGACAGAAAGACATGTTTCAATGTGACATATTCATCTGAAGAGCTCCTTTCGACTCTGGAACTGTGTTTGACCCACATCTTCCACCCTCTCTGTCTGACTGATACACTGACACCCAGTGGCTGTCCGTTAGTATTACAACAATCAGTTTGAATATTTGGAGGTGTTCCTCTGACCCCTAGTGGTTGCCGTTTATCACTGCAAGGTAACAAATGCTTGCAGTCAAATTGACTTCAATCCAGTGGCACGTACCCCGTGACAGTTTATAGAACCAGCAGAAATGGAAAACACGTTGGAGTCTGGTATTGCTGTTAACTAATGCTTTTTATTAGTAACTATGCAATACAGTAATATAAATTCAGTTATATCAAACAGGTTAGCAATGATTATACTGTATATATACCCCGTTTTCTGTGGTGGTGTTAACAACCCAGGCGAGGATTGGACACACTAATAACTTCCCACCGATCACACCTTTTCCACACTGTGAGAGCCACTGATTAATTCTCCTGATCGACCCTCCAAAAACCCACCTTTCTGTGGGCACTACAAAGCTCATCCAGTGCCCAAAACCATGTGTGTCTAACAATCAGCTGACCTGGTATTTATCTCAGCATGCTGAACACCAGCTGTCCATCAAGTAGCTCCTCCCTTCTCTCTCTGTAGGAACTCAGAAGCTGACAGTGTCCTTGCAGAAATTCCGAACAAACTGAGCAGTGTTCACCTCTCTCTCTCAATAACAAGTTGTTTGTGCTGTACAGCTCTCTCTCTCTCTCTTTAAGAGCACAGTTCATAAGGGATAATTCAGGATCCCATCAGACCATACACAAGAGCCTGGAGATGCTGGGATCTGGAGCTGCACAAAATCTACTGGAGGAACTCAGTGGGTTGAGCAGCATCGATGGAAATAAGCTGTCGAATCCCTGAATGAGGACAGTCCAGGAGCATCTGGGTTACAACAGACAGAATGAAATTATCTAAATAAAGAAAACCTGCTCATGTTGAAAATCAGAAGGAAAAACTCTTGGAAGCACTGCACAGGCAATATACATTGTACATCAGTGGTGCCGGGAAAGAAATGGGAGTGTCCGTGAGTAGATTATATACATCACCAAATATACCAACTCATGAATGTCAACGATCGTCAAAGCAACTGTAAAATAGCAAAAATAGAGCCCAATGAACAAGAGCTCAAATCAAGCTCTATTGAAGACACTGTATAAATGCAAATTATTGCTAGGTAATGATGTATTGACAGAAAAAGCCAGCGAGAGAAAGCAGGAATTGTATAAAATGTCCCATCTGTGAGATACCAACTGATGAAAGAAAACCCTCTCCTTTCCCTGTCTGTCACTTTCAATGTGACAAATTCATCTGAAGAGCTCCTGTAGTCTCAGCCCCTTCTGGCACAACGGAATCCCCCTGTGCACTGTTTCACCCACACCGTCCAGCAGTGTTTTTTTGCCTGACTGTTACACTGACACTGAGAGTCTATTACAGCAGCCAGTTTAACTGAAGGCTCAGGATCTGGAGGTGGTCCTCTGACCCCTAGTGGTTGCAGTTATTATTGCAGGGTAACAAATTGTTCGAATCAAATCGACTTCAGACAAAATTGGCATCTGAACTGCAACAGGAAGAATGAAATCATCACTGACGGACAAATAACAACACATGTTGCAAATAAGAGTTAAAAACTACTGAAATTACAGGACAGGCAGTGCCTGTGCAGAGAAACAAACTAATATCACAAGCTTTTCACCAGAGCTGAGGAAATTTGACATCTTAAGTTTGAAATCTAAGTGCAGTATCAGAAAAAAATCCACCTCACTCTAACGTCCACTCTCCACGATGACCAACAGACCATGGCACTGCTGCTTGATCTCCCTTAAAATTTACTTGTCAGAAATAAACAATTCCTCTGGGGTCACGTAGGGGTTGGGGAGTTTGGAAAGATGGATGTGCATGAGAGGATCTGGGTAGATCAGGATGAGAGATAAAAGGGGACAGAGGAGGAGAAGTTGACCTGAAATTGGAGAATTCAATACAGTATTTGGGATATTGGACTGTAGATGACTCAAGTAGAACATGGGGTTCCATTCCTCTAGCTTGTTGTTAGCCTCACCGTTGCACTGAATGATCCAAGACCAGACAGCTTGCTGTGGCCATGGGGAGAGGAATTAAAATGGTTTGCAAGTGAGAGCTATCGATGGCTATTGTGTCTGGAGTGCAGGTGTTTGTTAAAGTGGTTCCCTAGTCGGCCCTTGTGTCACCTTGAGAGCACTGAATGTAACAATAGATGAGGTGCCTGGAAATCTAAGCCTCACTGGAAAGACTGTTTAAACATAGAACATAGAATAGTACAGCACATTACAGGCCCTTTGGCCCACAATGTTGTGCCGACCCTCAAACCCTGCCTCCCATATAACCCCCCACCTTAAATTCCTTCATATACCTGTCTAGTAAACTTCACTAGTGTATCTGCCTCCACTACTGACTCAGGCAGTGCATTCCACGCACCAATCACTCTCTGAGTAAAAATCTTCTTCTAATATCCCCCTCGAACTTCCCACCCCTTACCTTAAAGCCATGTCCTCTTGTATTGAGCAGTGGTGCCCTGGGGAAGAGGCGCTGGCTATCCACTCTATCTATTCCTCTTATTATCTTGTACACCTCTATCATGTCTCCTCTCATCCTCCTTCTCTCCAAAGAGTAAAGCCCTCGCTCCCTTAATCTCTGATCATAATGCATACTCTCTAAACCAGGCAGCATCCTGATAAATCTCCTCTGTACCCTTTCCAATGCTTCCACATCCTTCCTATAGTGAGGTGACCAGAACCGGACACAGTACTCTAAGTGTGGCCGAACCAGAGTTTTATAGAGCTGCATCATTACATCACGACTCTTAAACTCTATCCCTCGACTTATGAAAGCTAAAACCCCATAAGCTTTCTTAACTACCCTATCTACCTGTGAGGCAACTTTCAGGGATCCGTGGACATGTACCCCCAGATCCCTCTGCTCCTCCACACTTACCAAGTATCCTGCCATTTACTTTGTACTCTGCCTTGGAGTTTGTCCTTCCAAAGTGTACCACCTCACACTTCTCCGGGTTGAACTCCATCTGCCACTTCTCAGCCCACTTCTGCATCATATCAATGTCTCTCTGTAAACTTGACAATCCCCTACACTATCTACAACACCACCAACCTTTGTGTCATCTGCAATTTTCCGACCCACCCTTCTACCGGCACATCCAAGTCGTTAATAAAAATCACGAAAAGTAGAGGTCCCAGAACAGATCCTTGTGGGACATGACTAGTCACAATCCTCCAATCTGAATGTACTCCCTCCACCACGACCCTCGGCCTTCGGCAGGCAAGCCAATTCTGATCCACCTGGCCAAACTTCCCTGGATCCAATGCCTTCTGACTTTCTGAATAAGCCTACCATGTGGAACCTTGTCAGTTGCCTTACTAAAATCCATATAGATCACATCCACTGCACTACCCTCATCTATATGCCTGGTCACCTCCTCAAAGAACTCTATCAGGCTTGTTAGACACGATCTGCCCTTCACAAAGCCATGCTGACTGTCCCTGATCAGACCATGATTCTCTAAATGCCCATAGATCCTATCTCCAAGAATCTTTTCCAGCAGCTTTCCCACCACAGACGTAAGGCTCACTGGTCTATAATTACCTGGACTATCCCTACTACCATTTTTGAATAAGGGGACAACATTCCCCTCCCTCCAAACCTCTGGTACCATTCCCATGGACAATGAGGACATAAAGATCCTAGCCAGAGGCTCAGCAATCTCTTCCGTTGCCTTGTAGAGCAGCCTGGGGAGTATTCTGTCAGGCCCTGGGGATTTATCCATCCTAATGTATTTTAGCAACTCCAACACCTCCTCTCCCTTAATATCAACATGCTCCAGAACATCAACCTCACTCATATTGTCCTCACCATCATCAAGTTCCCTCTCATTGGTGAATACTGAAGAGAAGTATTCATTGAGGACCTCGCTCACTTCCACAGCCTCCAGGCACATCTTCCTACCTTTATCTCTAATCGGTCCTACCTTCACTCCTGTCATCCTTTTTTTCTTCACATAATTGAAGAATGCCTTGGGGTTTTCCTTTACCCTACTCACCAAGCCCTTCTCATGCCCCCTTCTTGCTCTTCTCAGCCCCTTCTTAAGCTCCTTTCTTGCTTCCCTATATTCCTCAATAGACCCATCTGATCCTTGCTTCCTAAACCTCATGTATGCTGCCTTCTTCCACCTGACTAGATTTTCTACCACATTTGTCACCCATGGTTCATTCTTTATCCTCCTCACCGGGACAAATTTATCCCTAACATCCTGCAAGAGATCTCTAAACATCGACCACATATTCATAGTACATTTCCCTGCAAAAACATCATCCCAATTCACAGCCGCAAGTTCTAGCCTTATAGCCTCATAATTTTCCCTTCCCCAATTAAAAATTTTCCTGTCCTCTCTGATTCTATCCTTTTCCATGATAATGCTAAAGACCAGGGAGCGGTGGTCACTGTCCCCCAGATGCTCACTCACTGAGAGATCTCTAACCTGACCCAGTTCATTACCTAGTACTAGATCTAGTATGGCATTCCCCCTAGTCGGCCTGTCCACATACTGTGACAGGAATCCATCCTAGACACACTTAACAAACTCTGCCCCATCTAAACCCTTGGAACTAATCAGGTGCCAATCAATATTAGGGAAGTTAAAGTCACCCATGATAACAACCCTGTTATTTTTGCACCTTTCCAAAATCTGCCTCACAATCTGCTCCTCTGTATCTCTGCTGCTAGCAAGGGGCCTATAGAATACCCCCATAAGAGTAACTGCTCCCTTCCTGTTCCTGACTTCCACCCATGTTGACTTAAAAGAGGATCCTGCTACAATACCCACCCTTTCTGTAGCTGTAATAGTATCCCTTACCAGTAATGCCACCCTCCTCCCCTTTCCACCCCTCTCTATCCCTTTTAATGCACTGAAATCCAGGAATATTGATAATCCATTCCTGCCCTGGTGCCAGCCAAGTCTCTGTAATGGCCACTACATCATAATTCCATGTATGTATCCAAGCTCTCAGTTCATCACCTTTGTCCCTGATGCTTCTTGCATTGAGGTACACACATTTCAGCCCTTCTACCTTACTGTCTTTACGCCATTTATGCTGCTTCCCTTTCCTCAAAGCCTCTGTATATGTTAGATCTGGCTTTACTCCTTGCACTTCTTTCACTGCTCTATCACTCTGGGTCCCATCCCCCTTGCAAATTAGTTTAAACCTTCCCGAACCATGCTAGCAAACCTACCTGCAAGGATATTCCTCCCTCTCGAGTTCAGGTGCAACTCATCCAATCTGTACCGGTCCCACCTTCCCCAGAAGAGATCCCAATGATCTAAAAATCTAAAACCTTGCCCCCTACACCAACTCCTCAGCCACGCATTCAACTGCCATCTCCTCCAATTCTTACTATCACTATCATGTAGTGTCGGCAGCAATCCTGAGAACGCCACCCTTGAGGTCCTGTTCTTCAGCCTTCTGCCTAGTTTCCGAAACTCACACTTCAGGACTCCATCCCTCTTCCTGCCTATGTCGTTGGTGTCAACATGTATCACCACTTCTGCCTGCTTTCCCTCTCGTACCATGATGTCGTGCACCCAGTCAGATACATCTCCAGACCCTGGCACCCAGGAGGCAACAAACCATGCGGGTGTCCTTCTCACGTCCACAAAACCTCCTGTCTGCTCCCCTGACTATAGGGTCTCCAATGACGACAGCTCTCCTCTTCTCCGTCCCACCCTTCTGCACCACAGGGCCAGACTGATTGCCAGAGGCCCTGCCACCATGGGTCACACCTGGTCGGTCGTCCCCGCCAACAGTACCCAAGACGGTAAACTTATTATTCAGGGGAATGGCTACAGGGGTGCTCTGCACTACCTGTTTACTCTCCTCAACTTTCCCCCCTCTGACTGTCACCCAACGACCTGCTTCTGGCAGCCTAGGTGTGACTACCTCCCTCTCACCTATGACTGCCTCATTCTTCCTTACGAGTCAAAGGTCATCCAGCTGCTGCTCCAGATTCCTTACATGGTCTTCCAGGTCACCCAGCCGCATGCACTTCTGGCAGATGTGACTCTGCGGGAGAGGGGAGTTCCCCCAAGATTGCCACATCTCACATGAGAGTAACATCACCATCTCAGGAGGCATTGCAATGCCTAACTGGGAGCAAGTTCATCCTCTGCCTCTTCTCGTCGAAGCCTCTCGAGTCAAAGCCTCAAAGCTCCACTCCTTCACTGGCCCACTCACTCACTGGCCGCTCCGCTTGAGCTACCCCTCTATTTATTTGTTTGAGCTGTTCAAACTGCTTGGCCATCTGACCTCGATTGCCCAATCAGCTGCCTTCTGCTGAGTCTGAGCTACTCAAACCTTGATTGTCTAATTAACTGCTTTCTGCTGAGCTATTCAGATCTTTATTGACTTGATTGCACTGTCCAACTGCCAAAAACTGCTAGAATCTCTCGAGTCAAAGCCTCAAAGCTCCACTCCTTCACTGGCCCACTCACTCACGAGCCGCTATCCACATTTATAAGCAGAGAAACAGCACAATGGTACAAGGATTGTTGTGCAGTGTGAGGTAATGCCACAAAACAACACACTACAATGACAGACACAGAATAAAGAAGAGAATGGTATGAGAACTTGGCAACACCACCAGGAGGGAGATGTGAAAGAATTGATCAGCTCAGGAGACTGATATCAAGGGGAAAAGATGTTCTTCAGTCCGAACGTTCCAGTTTTCCAGCTTCTTGACATTCTCCAAAAGGTAGAAGACTGAAAAGAGAATTGTCAACATGGTATGCATCCTTGACAATACCACGAGTCTCCCTGAGACAATGCACCATGAAGACTGACTGGATGGGAGGAATTAACAAGCCTCTGACGGACTGGGCTGTGTTTAGCACTCTCTTCAGGTTCAGACAGTCAAGAGCAGAACAGTTGCCATACAGGAGTGTATTGCAACCTGTCCAAATGCTTTCTAAGTGTGTCAGTAGAAATTTGAGAGATTCCTGGCAGACATATTAAATATTTGACACCTACAAAAAGGAATATGCTAATGAGGTTTCTTGATCATATCATCAGTGTGGAGGGACCTGGTGAGGTTGCTGGTGAATTGGGTGCCAAGGAACTTGAAGCTGTTAAATATTTCTACAACAGCTCTGTTGATGAGTTGGTGCTGTACCTGGCCACACAGTTTTTTTTTAAAATTTCAAAATATACTTTATTCAAAAATAAATATATACAATAAACCATTCAATAACTTTTCATCCTTTACATACGTTTCCATTATACACAGTACATATCCATATTTATAGCCACCCACGTGGCACTCCAGTAGTTCAGCCTACCATATCATTTCATTGTTGAGGGGTATACTCCCCGCCCTCCGACCCCTCCCACTCCCACGGGTGGGGAAACCTATACTGTGGTCCTTCTCCACTGGGCCCTTGCGGTGGCTGCACCGAGTTTCAGTGCGTCCCTCAGCACGTACTCCTGCAGCCGAGAATGTGCCAGTCGGCAGCATTCTCCCACGGACATCTCCATGTGCTGGTAGATCATCAAGTTTCGGGCCGACCAAAGAGCATCTTTCACCGAGTTGATGATCTGCCAGCAGCACCGGACGTTGGTCTCCGTGTGTGTCCCCGGGAACAGCCTGTAGATCAGAGAGTCCTCTGTTACGCAGCTGCTGGGGATAAACCGTGACACTAGCCCGTCCATCCTCCTCCACACCCTCTTTGCGAACTGGCAGTACAGGGGGTAGGTTCAGACAAATGGTGGACCTCAGGGGTCAGGGTTGGGCCATTTGCTGTTTGTCATCCACATCAAAGATTTGGATAAGAATGTACAAGGTATCGTTAGTAAGTTTGTAGATTACCTTAAAGTAAATTGTAGAATGAACTGTGAAGAAGATGATCAAAACTTACAGGAGTATGGTGATTAGCTGAGCAAACAGACAGACCAGTAGCATCTGGGTTTTAATTCAGATAAGTGTAAGGTATTGCATTTTGGAAAGTAAAACCAAGGTAGGACTTTCATGGTAAACGACGGGGCCCTGGATATTGCTGTGGAACAGATGGACCTTGGAGTTCAAGCACATGGTTCACTGAGAGTGTTATCAGGGTTAGATAGGATGGTGAGGAACGGTTTTGGCATGCTGATCTTACTTAGACAGAACATTGATTCTGAATGTTGGTTGGTCATGGAGTGGTTGTACAAAGCACTGGTGAGGCTGCACTTGCAGTATTGTGTTCATGTTATTCACCAAGATGCAAGAAAGATATCATTATACTGGAAAGAATGCAGAAAAGGTTTACAAGGATGCTGCCAAGACACGAGGGACTGAGTTATTGGGAGAGGTTAGACAGGCTAAGGCTTTATTCCTTGGAGTGTAGGAGAATGAGGGGAGATTTGCTAAAATCCCGAGGACACAGCTGTGATGAATCCACTCAGTCTTTTACCAAAGATTGTGGAATCGAGAACTAGAGGGCTTAGGTTTCAGCTGAGAGGGGCAAGATTTAATAAGAATGTATAGGAGTTTTTAAACAGAGATGGTGGAAAATATGTGGAATATTCTACCAGAGGAAGTGGTTGAGTTAAGTTAATAGTAACTTTTAAAAGGCACTTGGACAGGTACATGGAGAGGAACATTTTGGAAGGTTATGAGCCAAACACTGGGAAATAGAAGTAGCCCAGATTGGCATCTTGGTCAGCATGGACGGCTTGTGCTAAAGGCCTGTTTCCATGCTGTAGGACTCTATCAATCTTCACCAAGGGCAATTTACAGTAGCCAATTAACCTACCCAAAAGCAAGTGTTTGGGGTGTGGGAGGAAAACACATTACAATGTGACATATTCACTTGAAGATCTCCTGTAGTTTCAGGACTCCTTGGCACAATGGACTCTCCCTGTGCACTGTTTCACTCCAAGTCACCAGCGATCCCTCTGTAAACACGAGGAATTCCACAGATGCTGGAAATTCAAGCAACACACATCAAAGATGCTGGTGAACGCAGCAGGCCAGGCAGCATCTCTAGGAAGAGGTACAGTCGACGTTTCTGTCCTGACGAAGGGTCTCGGCCTGAAACGTCGACTGTACCTCTTCCTAGAGATGCTGCCTGGCCTGCTGCGTTCACCAGCAACTTTGATGTGTGTTGCAACAATCCCTCTGTCTGTCTGTAACACTGACACCCAGTGGCTTGAGGTTGATATTACAGCAGCCACTTTGACTGAAGCCCCAGTACGTTATTTCAGAGGAGTTTCTCTGCCCCCCAGTGGTTGCAGATTGTCACTGCAAGATACCAAATGCTTTCACTCCAGTCAACTTCAATCCAGACACAAGAGACTGCAGATGCTGGAATCCAGAGCAACGCACAATCAGCTGGAGAAACACAGTGATTTCAGCAGCATTGATTGCTGGAAAGAAACTGCCGAATCCCGCATCAGGTCAGTACAAATTAGCATCTGGGCTACCACAGGCAGAATGTAATAATCACCAAACCAAAGTAAAACCAGTTCATAAGACCCATAAACAAGAGTCAGATCAAATCCATATTAAAGCCACTGTCTAAATGCATGAGTTTGTTGTTGAGTCACATTGTCCAGTTGTTTCGCACTGAAGACTATCAATGGACACAAATGAGCCACTGTAATCCTTGCTGATGAAGGGCTGATATGCCAGAATAGTCTGTTTCAGATTGGAAAATGGGAGAGCAGTAACCATAATCAGAAAATAGTGAGGCGGTCAGTATTGTGTGACAAACAAGAGTTGCATTGCACTAACCACTCCAATACAAATGTGTCATTTCCAACAACATTTCCAAGTCACTGAATATTCCTTGGAGTACAGTTCAGTCAATCATCAAGAAATGGAAAGAATATGGCACAGCTGTAATCTACCTGGAGCAGTCTATCCTCAAAAACTGAGTGACTCTGCAAGAAGGGGACTAGTGAGGGAGGTCACCAAGGAACATATAACAACACTGGAGGAGTTACAAGCTTCAGTGGCTGAGATGAGAGAGATTGCACAAACGACAACTGCTGCCTGGGTGCTTCATCAGTCACATCTTTATGGGAGAGTGGAAAAGAGAAACCTATATGAAATCTTGGCTTGAGTTTCCCAGAAGGCAAGTGGGAGACTCTGAAGTCAGTTGGAAGAGGGTTCTGTGGTCTGATGAAACCAAAATTGAGCTACCTTGCCACCAGACTAAACATAATGTTTGGTATAGACCAAGCACCGCACACAATCAAAAACACACCAGTCTACCGTGAAGCATGGTGGTGGCTGCATCATTGCTATGGGGATGCTTCATTGCAGCAATCCCTCCAAGGCTGTGAAGGTAGACGATAAAATGAATGCTTCAAAATGCAGGGAAATCCTAGAGGAAACCTTGATGCAGTCTGGAAGAGAACTGCAACTTGGGAGAAGATTTGTTTTCCAGTAAGACAGTGACCCCAAGCATAAAGCCACAGCTCCACAGGAATAGCTTAAAAACAACAAAGTTAAGGTCCTGGAGTGACGAGGTCAGAGTCCAGATCTCAATCCAATTGAGAATTTGTGGCTGGACTTGAAAAGGGCTACTCAATCACAATCCCCATGCAATCTGACAGAGCTTAAGCAGTTTTGTGAAGAAGAATGGGGAAAAATTGCAGTGTCCAGATGTGCAAAGATGATAGAGACCGATGCACACAGACTCAGGGCACACAGATGCTGCCAAAGGTGCACCTACTAAATACTGATTTGAAGGGGGTGAATAATTATGCAATCAATTATTCTGAGTTTAATAATTGTAATAAATTTAGACCAATTTGTAGAAATTTATTATCACTTTGACACAAAAGAGACGTTTTTGATGAACAATGTCAAAAAATCCACTGTGATTCAATGTTGTAAAACATTAATACACAAAAACTTTCAAGGGGTTGAATACCATTCATAGGCACTCTACCTAACCACACAGTGATGAGTATAAAGGGAGTAGAGCAGTGGGCGAAGCACACACCCCTGTGCTGTGGCAGTGTTGATCATCAGCCTGGAGGAGATATTATCACCAACCCTCACAGATTGTAGTCTTCTGTTTAGGAAGTCAAGGATCCAATTGCAGAGGGAGGTACAGAGACCCAAGTTCTGAAGCTTATCAATCAGGACGGTGGGAATGATGTTGTTAAACACTGAGCTATAGTCAACAGACAACATCCTGACATAGGTGTTTGCATTGTTCAGGTGATCTAAGGCTATATGATGAGCCACTGAGATTGCATCTGCTGTAGACCTATTGTGGTGATAGGCAAATTGCAGTGGGTCCAGGTCCTTGCTGAGATAGGAGTACATTTTTAGCCAGGACCAGCCAAGCAAATGTGAACGCTATTGGACGATAGTCATTAAGGCAGCTCACACTACTCTTCTTGGGCACAGCTATAATTGTTGCCTCTTTGAAGCAGCTGGAAACTTCTGACCGTAGCAGTGAGAGGTTGAAAATGTCCTTGAATACTCTGACCAGTTTGACCCAAATTTTTCAGTCCTTACCAGGTACTCCATTGGGGCCTGCTGCCCTGTGAGGGTTCACCCTCCTGAAAGACAGCCTGACATTGGCCTCTGAGACAGAAATCACAGGGTCACCGGGTGCAGCAGGGATCCTCCTGCAGAGAAGGCACTGAGTTCATTTGGTAATGACGCATCACTACCATTCATGCTGTTGGGTTTTGCTTTGTAGGAAGTAATGTCCTGCAAACCCTGCCAGAGTTGACGTCGCCTCCAACCTCACTCGCAATTGTTTCTTCATTCTTGAAATAACCGTCTGCAAGTTATACCCAGTTTCCTTGTACAGACCTGGATCACCAGACTTAAATGCCACAGATCTAGCCCTTAGCAGATGATAAATCTCTTGATTTATCGATGGATTTTGGTCTGGGAATGTCTGGCTGAGAGGAAGAAGTTGTTCTCGAGTCCCTGAGTGGGTGCCTCCAGGCTTCTGTACTTCCTTCCTGATGGTGGCAATGAGAAGAGGGCATGTCCTTGACGATGGACCCGGCCTTTTTGAGGCATTTTCCTTGAAGATGTCCTGGAAACTATGGAGGTTTGTGCCTTTTATGGAGCTGACTGATTTTAACTCTCTGCAGCTTACTTCAATGTGTGGACGAGTCACAACACCACCTGGAACAGAGGGAATCGTATTTAGAATGAATCTTCCAATAAATCCCGACATAACTAACAGATTCTGGTTTTGCACCAACATGAACAATTTCTAAATCTGAGAGGCTTCATTTGATCTGAAACTGAAGGTTTTTCCCTTTCTGCTCATCGCTGGGATTTGTGGAGTGGAAATCTTGAATCTGCTGCATTTTACAGCTTCCAGCGAGTTTAGTCTATTCAGTTTAATCAATGGGAGTCGCTGAACACAGCAACTCGACAGAAAGTGGAACTCAGCCCCTGGACTTGCATCATCCTGTGCTGTTTGTTCCATCTCCCCTGGAGCAGGGGTGGCAGTCTAAGCTGTGTACCTGTGAGAGGGAGTGAGAACCTGTGGAACTCTCTCCCACAGAAAGCACTTGAAGAATTATCACCTAATATATTCAAGAATGGGTTGTATATACTTCTTTGGGTGAATGGGACAAAGGATACCTGGAGAAAGCAGGAACAGGGATTGAATTTGGATGATCAACTGAGACCAGATTGAATGGTTGAGCAGATCGAGAGACCCAGTGACCTGCTCATGTTCTCATTTTCTATAGTCTATCACAGTGCTGGATGGTGATAAATCTGTCAAATTGCTAAAATCAGTCTTGTACTGAGCTCTGTCCACACATACTCTTGGTCTTCCTGGTGGAAACAGGTATACAGGTAAACAGGAACAGGTATACTCCCTCTTCTCTGGCGTTGACAAACTCTTGTCCTCTACCACACATGTACAGTATCGGGAAGTGTATAGTCATGCACTTTGGTAGAAGAAATGAAAGGGTTGACTATTTTCTAAATGGAGAGAAAATACAAAAATCTGAAGCACAAAGGGACTTGGGAGTCCTTATGCAAGATTCCCTAAAGGTTAGTTTGCAAGTTGAGTCTGTGGTGCAGAAGGCAAATGTAATGATGGCATTCATTTCAAGAGGACTAGAATGTAAAAGCTAGGATGTAAAGTTGATACTTTATAAAACACTGGTGAGGCCTCACGGGGAGTATTGTGAGCAGTTTTGGGCCCCTTATCTTTGAAAGGATGTGCTGAAACTAGAGAGGGTTCTAAGAGGCTCACAAAAATTACCTCAGGATTAAATGGCTTGTCATATGAAGAGCATTTGATGACACTGGGCCTGTATTCACTGGGATTTAGAAGAATGAGCAGTGACCTAATTGATAACCTGTCTAAACGACTATCACCCAGTGGCACTTACATCCACATTGATGAAGTGTTTTGAGAGGCTAGAAGCATATTGGCTCCTGTCTGGTGACTTGGATCTGCTTCAATTCACCTACCATAGCAACAGGTCTACAGCAGATGCTATCTCGTTGGCTCTTCACACAACCCTGGAACATCTGGACAGCAAAGATGCATACATCAGGATGCTCTTTATCGATTACAGCTTGGAATTTAATACTATCATCTCCTCAAAACTAATCAGTAGACCTGGGCCTCAATTGTGCAAATGTGCAATTTGATCGTTGATTTCCTCACTTCTAGACCCTAGTCAGTTCAGGTTGGCAAAAAGATCTCCTCCACAATCTCCATCAGCACAGAAACACCACAGGGATGTGTTGTTAGCCCCTTTCTCTATTCACTTTGCTCCTCTGTCTGTGTGGCTATCTACAGCTCCAATACCATATCCGGGTTTGCTGATGACACCACTGTTGTGGACTGTATCAAAGGGGGTGATGAATCAGTAGACAAGAAGGAGATTGAAAACTTGGCTAAGTGGTGTAATAGCAACAATCTTTCACTCAATCTCGATAAGACCAAGGAACTGATTGTAGACTTCAGGAGAGGGAAACCAGAGGTCCATGAGCCAGTAATCATTGGAGGATCAGAGGTGAAGAGGGTCAGTAATTTTAAATTCCTGGGTGTCCCTATCTCAAAGAACATGTCCTGCACCCATCAATGCAAAGAAAGCACAACAATGTCTCTACTTCCTGAGGAATCTGCAAAGGTTTGGCATGTCATCGAAAGCCTTGACAAACGTTTATAGACGTGTGGTGGAAAGAGTACTCACTGGCTCCATTGCAGCCTGGTATGGGAACACCAATGCTTTTGAGCGGAAAATCCCACAAAAGGTTGTGGATTCAACCCAGTACATCATGGGTAAAGCCCTCCCAAACATTGAGAACATCTACAGGAAACGGTGCCGTAGAAAAACAGTGTCCATCATCAAACACGAGGAAATCTGCAGATGCTGGAATTTCAAGCAACGCACATAAAAGTTGCTGGTGAACGCAGCAGGCCAGGCAGCATCTCTAGGAAGAGGTACAGTCGACGTTTCGGGCCAAGACCCTTCATCAGGACTAACTGAAAGAAGAGCTAGTAGGAGATTTGGAAGTGGGAGCTGTAGGGGGAGATCTGAAATGATAGGAGATGACAGGAGAGGGAGGGATGGAGCCAAGAGCTGGACAGTTGATTAGCAAAAGGGATACGAGAGGATCATGGGACAGGAGGCCTAGGGAGAAAGAAAAGTGGGAGGGGGGAAGCCCAGAGGATGGGCAAGGGGTATAGTGAGAGGGACAGAGGGAAAAAAAGGAGAGAGAGAAAAAGAATGTGTGTATATTAAGAAATAAATAACGGATGGGGTACGAGGGGGAGGTGGGGCATTAGCGGAAGTTTGAGAAGTCAATGTTCATGCCATCAGGTTGGAGGCTACCCAGACGGAATATAAGGAGTTGTTCCTCCAACCTGAGTGTGGCTTCATCTTGACAGTAGGGGAGGCCGTGGATAGACATATCAGAATGGGAATGGGACATGGAATTAAAATGTGTGGCCTCTGGGAGATCTTGCTTTCTCTGGCGGACAGAGCATAGGTGTTCATCGAAACGATCTCCCAGTCTGCGTCGGGTCTCGCCAATATATAGAAGGCCACATCGGGAGCACCGGACGCAGTATATCACCCCAGCCGACTCACAGGTGAAGTGTCGCCTCATCTGGAAGGACTGTCTGGGGCCCTATGAGGGAGGAAGTGTAAGGGCAAGTGTCCTCAGCACTCAGGCCGTTCTCTTTTCTCACTGCTGCCATCAGGTAGAGGGTACAGATGCCCCAGGACTCGCACCACCAGATAAAAGAGCGGTTACTACCCCTCAACCATCAGGCTCTTGAACAAAAGGGGGTAGTTACACTCATGTACGGAGTGATTTAATGACTCTGTTACGTTGTTATTTCAGGCTTGTTGTTGATAGCTATTTATTTATATCTACGTTTGCACAGTTTGTTCACAGTTTATAGTTATTGTTCAATAAATTTGCTCAGCATGTCTACAGAAAATTAATCTCAGGGTTGCATGTGGTGACATGTCTATACTCTGATCATAAAATTTACTTTGAACTTTGAATGGCTTGTCATATGAAGAGCGTTTGATGGCTCTGGGCCTGTATTCGCTGGAATTCATAAGAATGGAGGGGTGACCTAATTGAAACCTATCAAATGGTGACAGGTCTTGATTGAGTGGATGTGAAGAGGATGTTTCCTATGGTTGGAGTGTCTCAGACCAGAGAACACAGCTTCAGAATAGAGGGCCGTCCTTTTAGAATAGAAATGAGGAGGAATTTCTTTAGCCAGAGAGTGGTGAATCTATGGAATTCTTTGCCACAGGTAGTTATGGATGCCAAATCTTTATGTATATTTAAGGTGTAAGTTGATAGGTTCTTGGTTGGTCAGGGAATGAAGGGATACAAGGAGAAGACAGGGAATTGGGGCTGGGAGGAAAATTGGATCAGCCATGATGAAGTGGCGGAACAGATTCCATGGGCCAAATGGATAAATTCTGCTCCTATCCCTTGTGGCCTTACGGTCCCAATACTCAGCATCACTGTTTCACTCTGCACCAGGGACTGTCAGTCTGCTGGTGATCATGAATTTACCTCCATTGCTGTCTGGACCCAGAATCCTCACCCCATCTTCCCTCTTCCTTCCGTCCACCTGCCAGGTTATACTGAATCCCTGTAAATCACTGTGAACCACCTCACACAGAATGGTCGCTGTCCTCTGTCCAGATCTCTTCGAAGGGAGGTTTGCTTAAAGTGACTGAGGGGCGGGTGCCTGGACAGTCACCTGGGAGAAACGTCACAATTATTATTTTACCATTCTCCAATGGAGTTTGTCACTGCAACATTTCCTGTACATCTCTGCTCAATGATTTGCCAGTCCCATCAAGATGAGATGAGACCAATCTAGATTAGATTAGATTACATTAGACTCAACTTTATTGTCATTGTGCTAAGTACAGATACAAAGCCAATGAAGCGCAATTAGCATCTGACCATAAGTGCAAAAGAATAGTATTATTTACAAAATAACTGCGAATAAAAAGTAAGTGTTACAGCATACAAATATAAAAGTACTGAGACAGTCCAATATGGGTGCAATACTGCTTAGCGCCTTGATATAATGTTCAGCAGGGTCACAGCCTCAGGGAGGAAGCTCTTCCTGTGCCTGCTGGTGCGGGAGCGGAGGCTCCTGTAGTGCCTACCGGATGGGAGGAGAGTAGAAGGTCCATGGTTAGGGTGAGATGCATCCTTGATAATGCTTTTCGCCCTGCCCAGGCAGCATTTATCATAGATATTCTCAAGGGTGGGCCATTGGGTGCCAATAATCCGCTGGGCAGTTTTCACCACCCGATGATGCTTTGCAGTCTGATATGGGACAATGACCATACCACACTGAGATGCAGTTGGTGAGTATGCTCTCAATGGTACAGCAGTAAAAGTTCATCAATATCCTGGGACAGAGGTGAGCTTTCTTGATGCTCCACAGGAAATAAAGGCGCTGTTGCACCTTTTTGATCAGGATGGGGGAGTTCAGGGACCAGGTGAGATCATCGGAAATGTGGACACCAAGGAATTTGAAGCTTGATACATGCTCCACTACAGCTCCGTTGATGTAGATGGGGACATGAGTGTGGCTCCTAGCATGCCTGAAGTCCACAGTAATCTCCTTGGTCTTCTGGGTGTTAAGGGCCAGGTTGTTATCGGCACACCACGTGGCCAGATGCTGAACCTCATCGCTGTAGACTGTCTTGTCATCTCCTCTGATCAGGCCAATCATCGTGGTGTCGTCTGTGAACTTGATTATGGAGTTAGAACCTTACAGGAACACAGTCATAGATGAAAAGGGAGTACAGAAGAGGGCTCAGCATACAGCCCTGAGACATGCAGGGTGAGAGTGGAGGAGGAGAGGTTGTCTCACTTAACTGATTGGGGTCTGTTAGTCAGAAAGTTCAAGGTCCAATTTCGGAGGGATAAGCTGATACCAAGATGGCAATCAGCTTGGAGGGGATCACAGTATTGAATGCCGAACTAAAGTCAGTGATGAAGAAATGAATCTCCCCTATTGAGCAGAGAGGGTAAACACCCTGAGAGAATGTAAATGAACAGAATGAGCCCTTACATTGTTTCTGCAGTTTCATGATGGACACTGTCTTTTTGAGGCATCACTCCTTGAAGAAGTCCTGGATACTATGGACGCTGTGCTCATGATGGAGATGCCTAAGTTTACAACTCACTGCAACTTACTTCAATCCTGTGCAGTAGCCCCAATGATACCAGACAGTGATGCACCCAGTGAGAATGATCTCCACGGTACATCTGTAGAAATTTCCAAGTGTTTTTGATAACATACCTAATCTTATCAAACTCCCAATGAAATACAGCAGCTGTCACGCCTTCTTTGTACCTGCATCAATATGTTGAGTCCAGGTTCGATCCTCAGAGATATGGACACACAAACTTGAAATTGCTCACTCTTTCCACTTCTGATCTCTCTATGAGAACTGTTGTGTGCTCCCTCACCCTTTCTGAGGTCCATAATCAGTTTGTTGGACTTACCGACAGTGGCTGCAAGGTTGTCGTAGCAACACCACCCAACTAACTGATATATTTCACTCCTGCACGCCCTCTCGTCACCATCTGCAATACTGACAACATTGGCTGTATCATCAGCAAATGTATAGATGGCACTTGAGCTGTGCCTAGCCACACAGTCGTGGGTGTAGAGACAGTAGAGCAGTGGGCTAAGCACTGAGGTGTGCCAGTTGATTGTCAGTGAGGTGGAGATGCTGTTTCCAATCTGCAGACGGTATCCAGTAACAGAGGGAGATACAGAGGCCCAGGTTCTGGAGCTTTTTGATCAGAACTGTAGCAGTGATTGTGTTAAATGCCGAGCTGTAGTCAATAGACAGCATCCTGACACAGGTATTTGTATTTGTATGGTCCTGGTGATCTAAGGCCGTGTGAGGAGCCACTGAGATCGCATAGGCAAATTGCAGGGGTCCAGGCCCTTGCTGAGACAGGAGTTAATTCCAGCTATAACCAATTTCTCAAAGCACTTCCTCACCATAGAGGTAAGTACTTCTGGATGATAGTCATTAAGGCAGCTCACCATCCTTTGTTTGTTTCTGCCAAACATATTTTAAGGGAGTCAAGCAGCAGTGCCCCGGTATTTTGGTCATCGTGGACAGTGGAGGTTACAGTGAGATGGATCTTTTTCTGATACTGTACTTAGTTTTCAATCTTAAACTATCTAATTTCCTCAGCTCTGGTGAAAAGTTTGTGATATTAGTTTGTTTCTCTCTCCACAGACAGTGGCTGTCCTGTAATTTCGGTAGTTTTTATCTCTTATTTGCAACATGTGTAGTTATTTGTCCATCAGTGATGATTTCATTCTTCCTTTTGGAGTTCAGATGCCAATTTTGTCTGAAGCCAATTTGATTCGAACAATTTGTTACTCTGCAATAATAATTGAAGCCACTAGGAGTCAGAGGATCACCTCCAGATATTAAGCCTTCAGTTCAACTGGCTGCTGTAATAGTAACTGACAGTCTCTGGGTGTCAGTGTAACAGTCAGGTACAGAAACACTACTGGACTGTGTGGCTGAAACAATGCACAGGAAGATTACACTGTGGCAGGAGGTACTGAGACTACAGGAATCTGCAGATGAATATGTCATATTGGAAGTGAGAGACAGGGAAAGGGCAGGGTTTTCATACATCAGTTAGTATCTCACTGATGGGACATTTTGTACAATCCCTGCTTTCTCTCATTGGCTTTTTCTATCAATGCATCATTACCTCGCAATAATTCGCATTTACAGGGTGATTTCAATAGAGCTTTGACCTGAGCTCTTGTTCATTGGACTCTGTTTTTGTTATTTTACAGTTGTGTTGACTTGATCATTGACATCCATGAATGGGCACATTTGAAGATGTATATGGTCTACTCACCAACACTCCATTTCATTCCCTTCACTACAGATGTATAATGTATTCTGCCTGTCCAGAGCTTGCAAGAACTTTTCCTCTTGATTTGCGACATCAGCAGGTTTTCTTTATTTCGGTAATTTCATTCTGTCTGTTGAACCCAGATGCTGATGTGGACTGTCCTCATTCAGGGATTCGACAGTTTCTTTCCATCGACGCGGCTCAACCCACTGAGTTCCTCCAGCAGATTTTGTGCAGCTCCAGATCCCAGCGTCTGCAGACTCTCGTGTCTGGATTCAAGACAATTTGACCGGAAGTATTTGTTACCTTGCAGTGATAAACTGTAACCACTAGGGGTCAGAGGAACACCTCCAAATATTCAGGCTTCAGTCAAACTGATTGTTGTAATACCAACCGACAGCCACTGGGTGTCAGTGTATCAGTCAGACTGAGAGGATGGAGGATGTGGGTGGAACAGTGCACAGGAGGATTCCAGAGCATCAGGAGTTTCTGAGTCTGCAGAAGCGCTTCAGATGAATTTGTCACATTGAAATTTATCTTCCTTCCACATCTTAAATGCATACTTGTTGGTATGTTAATTGGCCACTGTAAATTGCATTTGTGTTTGTAGAGTCAGAGGGTTAAGGATCATGGAAACAGGCCCTTCTGCCCAATTCATCGATGCCAACCAAGATGTCCATCCATGCTAGTCAGCTTGCCAACATTTTGTAGAAAATTTTCCTATCCAAGGTGCTCTTGATTTTATGCATCTCTATAAAATCATCACTCAGTCTCATACAAGTCAAAGGTTTTCACCAAGCTGAGGAAGTTAGAGATTGTTAGAGATTTAATAAACAACTACAGTAGCAGGAAATATCCCATCTCACCATTACGTTGACTCTCCACAGTGACCGTGACTCCAAGATATAAATGATCTTCTCTGTGATTTGTATATTCACTCCAAAGAAAGTCCTTGCCCAGAACATGTCTCCCTTTAACTCAGTCATGGCAACATCCTTGTAATTATTTTCTGCACTCTTTCCAAATTAATAACATTAATGCACCAGCAGGGTGAGTAAAAACTGAACACAATGCTCCCAATGCAACCTCACCAGCACCTTCTACAATCACATCATGCGTTACCAACCTTTCTACACAATGTTCTGACTGATGAAGGCCAGCATACCAACAGATTTCTTCACCACCCTGTCTACCTGTGACTCCACTTTCAGTGAACTATAAGACCATAAACATTGGAGTAGAAATTGGCTGTTCAGCCCATCAAGTCTTTTCTGCCATTTTGTCATGGCTGATCCATTTCCCTCTCAACCCCATTCTCCTGCCTTATGCCCGTCACCTTTCACAACCTGAATTATGAAGAATCTATCAACCTCTGCTTTAAATACACTCAAAATGCTGGCCTCCATGGCTAAGTGTGACAACGAATTCCACAGATTTCCAACCCTCTGGCTAAAAATATTTTTCCTCATCTTATTCTAATCCTCTATTCTGAGTTTGTCCCTCGAGACCTAGGTTTCCCCACTATAGGAAACATCCTCTCCACCTGCACTCTATCTAGGCCTTTCAACAATCAATAGGTTTCAATAAGATCCCCCTCATTCTTCTAAATTCCAGTGAGTACAGGTCCAGAGCCATCAAACACTCCTCATATGATAAGCCATTCAGTCCCAAAATCCTCTTCATGAACCTCCTTTGAACCCTGTCCAATGTCAGCAAATCCTTTCTCACATAAAGGACCCCAAACTGCACACAATATTCCAAGCCAGACCTCACCTGTGCCTTCTAACACCTCAGCATTACATGTTGCTTTTATATTCCAGTCATCTCGAAATAAATGTTAATATTGTCTTTGCCTTCCTCGCCACTGACTCCTGCAAGTTAACCTGTTGAGAGGCCTGCATGAGGACTGCAAGTCCCTTTGTACTTTGGGTTTTTGAATTTTCTGCCCATTTAGAAAATAGCCTATGCTTTTATTGCTTCTACCAAAGTGCATGCCTTTAACGCTTCTCGACAAAGTATTCTATCTTTGCCCATTTTCCTAATCTGCCTAAGTCCTTCTGCAGCCTCCCTGCTTCATCAACACCACTAGTCACTGGCAGCCAACCAGTGGGAATAAAAGGCTCCTTTTATTCCCACTCTCTGCCTTCTGTCAATCAGCCAATGCTCTATACATGTTGGTATCGTTCCTATACTACCATGGGCTCCTGTTTTGCTAAACAGTCTCATTTGTGGCCCCTTGTCAAAGGCATTTTGAAAATCCAAGTACACAATATCTACCGATTTCTTTTTGTTAATCCTGCTTGTTATTTCCTCAAATAATTCCTACAGCATGTCAGGCAAGATTTTTCCTTAAGCAAACATGCTAACTACAGCCTATTTTATCATGTGCCTTCAAGTAATTTGAAATCTCATCTTTAACAATTGAGTCCAACATCTTCCCAGCCACTGAGTCCAGTCTAACTGCCTATAAATTCCTTTCTTCTGCCTCTCTCCCTTCTTGAAGAGTGGAGTGACATTTGCAATTTTCCAGTCCTCCAGACCTATGCCAGAATCTGTTAAATCTTGAAAGATCAATGCTAATATTTCCAAAATCTATTCAACTACCTCTTTCAGAGCCCCAGGATTTAGTCCAGCTGGTCCACGTGACTGATCTACCTCCAGACCCATCAGCTTCCCAAGCGCCCACTCCCTGATAATAGCAACTGTACTCAGTTATGCCCCTGACATTCTCGGAGCTCCAGCATACTGCTAGTGTCTTCCACAGTGAAGGCTAATGCAAAATACTGATCAGTTTGTCTGCCATTTCCTTGTCCCCATTACATCTCCAACATCATTTTTCAGCAGTGCAATATATATTCTTACCTCTCTTTTATTCTTTATATATCTAAAAAAATCTTTTGGTTTCCTTTTTTGATATTATTAGCTATCTTACCTTCACCAAGAAAGTCCTATGTTGCTTTGATTTTCCAAAATGCAACACCTCACACTTACCTGAATTGAAACACAGATGCTACTGCTCTGTCCATTTACTCAGTGAATCAACACACTCCTGTCAGTTTTGATCATCTTCTTCACAGTTCACTTTGCTGGTGACCTGGTGAGACGAAGGAGGGCCAGGCCCGGAGTCACCCCATTGTGTCCGGAAACTCCAAGTGTTGCAAACTAATCCCTCGAACATGAAGTCTAACAGGAGGCGGATCAAATGGCCTGCAGCTAACATGACTTCACTGTGGAAGCAGTTTGATGAAGACGTTAACCAAATTCTGGAGGCAACGGCGAAGGGAGGGGTTGATAGGAAGCAGCAAGCCATGACAACAATTATTGTCAGTATCGCAGCTGAACGGTTCGGAGAAGAGGAGAAGGAAGGCTCCAAAACATCTTACTCGAAGAACCAAAGAGCATTGAGGATCCACAACATCAGGCAGGAGATGAAAGCGCTGAAGTCCCAATACAAGGAGGCAGGAGAAGAGGAGCACATGGGCTTGGCCCAGCTGATGTGCATACTACGAGAGAAGATCAGGGTTCTCCGCCGGGCAGAGTGGCATAGGAGGCGGCATCGTGAAAATGTGCTGCCTTTATCGCCAACCCCTTCAAGTTTGCCAAGGAGTTGCTGGGGGAGAAACGCAGTGGGAAACTGGCCTGTTCACAGGAAGACATAGACCAACATCTGAGAAAGATATATAATGATCCTGAAAGAGAGCAGGAGTTGGGAGAGTGCAACATCCTAATAGACCCACCTGAACCGGATGTGCAGCTCGACAGGTCAGAGCTGCAGCTAAAGGAAGTCAGAGAGGTCGTCCGCAAAGCAAGGGCAAGCTCGGCTCCAGGACCAAGCAACACCTCGTACAAAGTGTACAAGAACTGCCCCAAGGTCCTGCTGTGTCTGTGGAAAATCCTGAGAACCTTTTGGAGAAGGGAGAAAATCCCAGAACAGTGGAGAGTGGCTGAAGGGGTGTGGATCCCGAAGGAGGAAAATGCCACCCAGATAGATAAGTTTCGCATCACCTCCCTGCTGTGTGTCGATGCAAAGATCTTCTTCAGTGCCGTTTATAACCGGCTGTGCACCCACCTAGCAAAGAACACCTATATTGATACATCAGTCCAGAAGGGTGGCATTTCAGGGATGCCGGGCTGTCTGGAGCACATCGGTGTGGTGACACAGCTCATCAGGGAGGCCAGAGAGAACAAGGGCAACCTGTCAGTGTTGTGGCTCGACCTGGCAAATGCATATGGCTCCATTCCACACAAACTGGTGCAGCTCACACTGACCAAATATCACGTCCCCAGCAGAATCAGAGACATTTGTCGCTAATTAATACAGCAACTTCAGGATGAGGGTCTCTTCAGGAGCAATTACATCAACCTGGCACAGGGTGGAGATCGGCATCCTCACAGGGTGCACTATCTCAGTGACACTGTTCTCCCTAGCCATGAACATGCTCACTAAGTCTGCTGAACCAGAGTCCAGAGGGCCCAGAATGAATTCCGCTCAACGGCAACCACCTATCAGGGCATTCATGGATGACTTCACAGTCACCACAGAATCAGTCCCAGGCTGCCGGTGGATTCTGCAAGGGCTGGAAAAGCTGGTGGAGTGGGCCCGGATGCGTTTCAAACCTGCCAAATGAAGATTGATGGTGCTGAGGAAAGGGAAGGTGGAGAACAAGTTCTGGTTCAGCATCACAGGCACAGCCATCCCAACCATCACAGAAAAGTCAGTCAAGAGCCTAGGCAAAGTTTTTGACAGCTCTTTAAGGGACACAACATCCATTCAGGCATCCTGCACTGAGTTGGATGGCTGGCTGAAATCTGTGGACAAGTCTGGCCTACCTGGGAAGTTTAAAGCCTGGGTGTATCAGCATGGCATTCTGCCCAGAATCCTGTGGCCCCTCCTCGTCTATGCAGTTCCGATCTCGACAGTCGAAACCTTAGAGAGGAGGGTCAGCAACCACCTCAGGAGATGGCTGGGGCTGCCAAAGAGCCTGAGCAGCATCGCACTCTATGGACACCACAACAAACTGCAACTGCCCTTCAAATCCTTGGAGGACGAATTCAAGGTAACAAGAGCCAGAGAAGGGCGACAGTATAGGGACTCAAGTGACCCGATGGTGGCTAGAGCAGGGATCCAAATAAGTACTGGCAGGAAGTGGAGGGCAGAGGAAGCTGTTCAGGAGGCAGAGGCGAGGCTGCGTCACAGGAGGCTGGTGGGAGTGGTCACACGAGGCCGAGCTGGGCTAGGATCCTTTCCAACTTCCCAAATGGACACCAGAGGGAAGGAAAGGTGTTGTCTAGTTCAGGAGGAGGTGAGAGCAGTAGTGGAGGAGATGAGAGCCTGCAAGGCAGTGGGAATGAAGCAACAGGGAGCTTGGACAAGATGGGAGAATGCGGTTGAGAGGAAAGTGACCTGGGCTGATCTTTGGAAAGCCGAACTACACCACATCCAATTTCTCATCCAGGCAGTGTACGATGTGCTTCCAAGCCCATCAAACCTGCACACATAGGGCAAGGCAGTGTCATCTGCGTGCCCACTGTGCTCCAAGCGAGGAACCCTGGAGCACATCCTCAGCGGCTGTGCAAGAGCACTTGGTGAGGGGCGGTACAGGTGGAGGCATGATCAGGTCCTGAAGACCATCGCTGAAGCTGTCAGTGCAGGAGGTGAGTGGGCGAAGCGGTCCCGACCCTCCAAGCAGACCATTGCCTTTGTCAGAGCTGGGTAGCAGCCAATACCTGCCAAAAGAACATCTGCAGGCATTCTGACCTCTGCAAGGGACTGGCAGCTGTTGGTGGACCTCGAAGGGCAGCTGAAGTTCCCCAACCATATCGCAGCCACCACCCTGCGACCAGACATTGTCCTAGTGTCTGAGTCGACTAAGCAAGTGGTGCTGCTGGAGCTGACAGTCCCATGGGAAGATAGCTTGGAGGAGGCCTTTGAAAGGAAGCTCTCCAAGTACTCAGGACTGGTCAGCAACTGTCAGCAGGCTGGATAGAGAGCGAGGTGTCTCCCAGTGGAGGTTGGTTGTAGGGGATTTGTAGCACATTCTTCAGTTAGAGCCTTCAGTATTTTGGGCATCGAGGGAGAGAGGAAGAGGAGAGCCATCCGCAGTACCACCAATACAGCAGAGAGGGCCTCAAGATGGCTGTGGCTCAAAAGACAGGAGCCATAGAGTCATAAGTAGCTAGCCATCTGGACACAAGCTGGGATCTGATCAGCCCCGGCTGGGTCACCTGGAAGAGGTTGTATGATGTTAAAAGACCCAAAACACCCAATGATTCCAGGAACATCACTGAACATGTGTCCAGAAGCATCAATAGATGTATGTACACAGCTGCTACTTACTTTAAGGTCATCTACAAACTTACTAATGATGCATTGTACATTCTTATCCAAATCTTTGATATGACAAACAGCAAATGGCCCAGAACTGACCCCTGAGGTCCAACATTTGTTTGGACCTACTCCCTGTAGACCCATAAATGCATGGCCAGGTACAGCACCAACTCAATGATAGATTTGCTGTAGAAATATTCAACAGCTTCAAGTTCCTCGGCACCCATATCACCAGCAACCTCACGAGGTCCCTTCACGTTGATGTTGTGATCAAGAAAGCTCTTTAGCAAATTCCTTTTGTTACGTGTATCAGATTTAGAATGCCTGCTAGGAATCTCTCAAATTTCTACAGACTCACGTGAAAAACACTTGGACATGTTGCATCACACTCCTGTACGGCAGCTGCTCTGTTCTGGACCGTCTGTGTTGTAATGTGAGCATTATTAAAAGTAAGTTAATACTAATTAGAATAATGAAGATTTTTGCTTCCGTTCTTTTTACTTTCAGTGTGCTCTGTATATATTGTGCCCGCCATGCCGTACGGGTTGTGAAAGCCTCTGTATATACATAACGGGTTTGACGTTTGAGATAAAGTTGTTTCTCTGGCATGAAGCTGTCGAGGTAGAAGGTAGAAGTTACCATATATTTCTGGCGACGTGGTGAACTGGTTTTGTGAACGTATCGGCAGGTTTTTCGAACGGGAGCTTCGCGTTTCAGATGGCTACGTTTGGAACTATCGGTGAGTTTCGGGAAGGAAACGAGGACTGCCGGAGTAGAAGGAAAGGTTGATACACTTTTTCTGTGCGAATGGAATTACTGAGGAGGCTAAGAAGCGCTCTATTCTCCTGAGTGTGTGTGGGGCAAAGACGTACAAGCTCATAAGGAATTTATCCGCACCGCGGAAACCGGGGGGATATTCCATATGACGAACTAGTCAAGCTCGTGGGGAACCACTGCAATCCGAAACCTTCTGTAATAGTCCAACGGTGTACGTTTCACAGCCGTTTCAGGAAGCCAGGTCAGTCTGTGGCCAATTTCGCGGCCGAACTTCGGCAGCTGTCGGAGCATTGTGATTTCGGAGCGGTGTTAGATGATACGCTCCGTGATCGATTGGTATGCGGCATTATTAACGACGGCATACAATGCCGCCTGTTAGGGGAAACCCCACCGTTGACTTTCAAGAAAGACTTAGAGATTGCCCAAAGTATGGAGATGGCTGCTAATAATGTCAGGGATTTCCAGAAAGGGCATGGGGAGTCGCAGTCGGCGGCAGTGCACCAAGTCAGGAGGGAGACTGGTAAACAGGTAAAGCGGGTGAAATGTTTCTGGTGAAGAGGGACGCACTGGGCAAATGATTGCAAGTTCAAAGACACTGTCTGCCATGCTTATAGCAAAAATGGACATTTAGCTAAAAAGTGCGGAAGTTCAAAGAGTAAGATTAAGCCTGGGCAGGGGAAAGCTTAACAGGGCTCAGGCAGCCACACGCCATCTGGAAGAAGCAGATGAAGAGGCAGCGTGTGCCTACAATATGTTTGCAGTGGAAACAGGTGAGGAACCACCTGAACCGTATTATGCCACAGTCACTGTCAGGGGACAGGACATTAAGTTTGAGATTGATTCAGGGGCTACTGCATCAGTCATTAGTGAGGAGACCTACAGGAGGACATGGGGGTCCAACCTGCTCCCATTAGACCGTCAACGCTCAGACATAGGATCTATACGGGGCAGCCCATACCTCATTTAGGGGTGTCATATGTGGACATTTCAGCCGGGGGTCAGAAGGCTGAAGCCAGGCTAGTGATAACTAAGAGCAGGGGGCCCAGGCTATTGGGTCGCGATTGGCTTCGCAAAATCCGGCTAAACTGGCATGAAATTAACAATGCACACACGACAGAGGACATTCTGCAGTGGTACAGTGACGTTTCCAGGGACGAACTGGGAACACTGAAGGGCGTGACAGTGAAACTCCATGTCGACCCTGAGGCTACACCACGTTTTTTTAAGCCCAGGTCGGTGCCCTATGCCATGAAAGGCAAAGTCGAGGAGGAGCTGGAATGTTTACAGAGGCTGGGCATTATTGAGCCCGTCCACATTGTTCCAGTATTAAGGCAGACGAAACAGTGAGGATATGTGGGGATTATAAACTTACGGTGAATCAGGTCTCTAGGCTGGAGGAGTACCCATTGCCACGGGTGGATGACCTGTTTGCGACCCTGTCAGGGGGTAAGCTGTTCACAAAGCTGGACATGAGCCACGCCTACCAACAGCTGCTGCTCGGTGAGGATTCAAAGGGGTACGTCACAATTAATACGCAGTACAACTGCCTGGTGTTTGGAGTGGCGTCCAGCCCTGCCATTTTCCAAAGGACAATGGCCACTTTGATGCAGGGGATTCCGCACGTAGCAGTGTACCTTGATGATATTTTGATCACGGGGGCTACGGAGGTGGGCTTTCCTGGCATCGAGTGTGACAAGATCACAGCTGAGGGGCTTTGCCCTGTGGAGGACAATGTGAGAGCTATTAAGGAGGCCCCAAGCCCTAAGACCATCACAGAACTCAGATCATTTTTGGGCATGGTGAATTATTATGGCAAGTTTCTTCCTGACCTCTCAAGGGTTTTGACCCCACTGTATAAACTGCTTCAAAATGACACTAAGTGACAGTGGGGAGAAGAGAAGAGCAGGAGATAGCTTTCATGGAAGTGAAAGACTCCTCCACTCAGCAAAGCTGTTTGTACACTATGACCCAGACAAGGAGATCACCCTTGCATGCGATGCCTCGCCCTATGGAGTCGGGGCAGTTCTCTCACATATAATGGAGGACCGTACAGAGAAGCCTATTGGTTTTGCTTCACGTACCCTGACAGCTGCGGAGAAGGGATATTCCCAGCTAGACAAAGAAAGTCTGGCCATTATTTTTGCGGTCAAACACTTTCATCAGTACCTTTATGGACACGTATTTACAATTTATATCGAATGTATACCACTGATGAACCTGTTCAGTGAGACTAGATGCATCCCACCGCTAGCCTCAGCCAGTATACAGCACTGGGCTGTTACATTGTCAGCCTAGCAGAACACTATAGTGTACAGAGCGGGTGGAAATAATGCAAATGCTGATGCACTGAGCCGACTACCTTTATCTGAGACACCTGTTACTACATATGTGCCTCCAGAGACTGTGTTTTCATTGGAGGGGCTGTCAGAGACACCTGTAAATGCGTCCCAGATCAGGCAGTGGAAAGAGAGGGACCCAGTCCTGTCCCAAGTCAAAACTTTTCTTTTATAAGGTTGGCCCGGAGTCGTGGAAAGAGAGGATCTGAGGCCTTATGCCGAACGCGAGACAGAGCTCAGTCTGCAGGATGGCTGCATTTTCTGGGGGGGCGAGGGTCATCGTGCCTCCCCCTGGCCGTTCACAGATTGTGGAGGAAAATCAAGGGACTCACCCAGGAGTGTCTCGAATGAAAAGCCTTGCAAGATCCTACGTTGGTGACCAAGAATGGATCAGGATCTGCAGAACAAGGTAAAATCATGCACACAATGTCAGACTAATCACAATATACCACCGCCAGCTCCTTTGCACCCATGGGAATGGCCAGACCACCCTGGTCTAGGCTACATTTGGACATTGCTGACCCTTTTATGGGGCAGACGTTTCTTGTCATGGTAGATGCACTTTCTAAATGGATCGAAGCTCACATCATGAGCAACATCACAGCTCCCTCAACATAGACAAACTCAGGCAAGTGTTTGCAGTCCACGGGTTGCCTGACATTCTGGTCACTGATAATAGCCCGACGTTCACCAGTGAGCTGTTCAGTGAGTTCATGCAGCAGAATGACATTCATCCCATTCAGACGGCCCCTTTCCACCCAGCCTCCAATGGTTTGGCTGAGTGAGCTGTTCAGACAGTGAAGGAAGGCCTGAAGCGAATGACGCGGGATCTCTTAGCATGCGGCTTTCACGTTTCCGGTTTAAATACCGCCTCACACCACAGACTGTGACTGCCCGCACTCCAGCAGAGATGCTGATGGGGCGTAGGCCCAAGTGAAGATTGGACCTACTACACCCGGACATGAAGATGAAAGTGGAGAGAAAGCAGGAAAAGCAGAAGGAGGGACATGATCAACATGCATGAGAGAGACAGTTAAAGCCAGATGATAATGTCAATGTGAGAAACAATCAGCAATGGCTGCCTGGGGTTATTCTTAAGCAGAGTGGTCCCGTCTCCTATGTTGTTAAGCTGACTGATGGGCGTGTTTTCAGCAGACATCAGGACCATGTCCACCTGCGTCATGATACCGGCTCAGAGGCAGACAGTTCCATGGAGTTTCCATTTGTGAGTCAGACTACGGTGGAAGCATGTCCACTCGTGACTTTGCCAGAGGGCGAGACGCTGGCAGAGGGGTCGGGGCCCCCTAAGAGGATGGACATTCTCACGCAGACACACAGACCCCGCTCATGCCCCCAACACCAGACCCACTCAGAACGCCATCGCCAGCGATGCTTAGCGGGTCACCGGGGCTAGTGCGCAGATCACAGCGCACTTTTAAACCTCCTGACAGACTGAATCTTTCACCGGACAGTTTATTTTTGTTGTTGTTAGATTGAATGTGGAATCTGTCATGTTTTCCAGAGGTGTGGTATAGATAAACTGTTGCTGAGACACTAGTATAAGTTTTCAGGGGTATGCAAGTTAATAACACCACTGTTTTTTTTATTTCCTAGCTTTTTACATTTGGGGATGTCGGATTTTAAAGGGGGAGAAGTGTTGTAATGTGAACATTATTAAAAGTAATTTAATACTAATTAGGATAATGGGGGTTTTTACTTCCGTTCTTTTCACTTCTGGTGTGTTTTGTATACAGTGTCCCTGCCATTCCGTATGGGTTGTGAAAGTCTCTGTATGTACATAACGGTTTTGACGTTCGAGATAAAGTTGTTTCTTTGACATGAAGTTGTCGAGTGTGCCTTTTTCAAGGTAGAAGTTACCACAGTCTGTACCTGAAGAGAGTGCTAAACACAGCTCAGTTCATCAGAGGCTTGTTAATTCCTCCCATCCAGTCTGTCTTCATGGTGCACTGTCTCAGGAAGACTCGTGGTAGTGTAAGGACGCATACCACGCTGACCATTCCCTGTTCAGTCTGCTACCTTCTGGAGAATGTCGAGAAGCTGGAAAACCCAAATGTCCAGACTGAGGAACATCCTTTCCCTTTGATATCAGTCTGCTGAGTTGATCAACTCTTTCACATCTACTTCCTGGTGGTGTTGCCACGTTCTCATACTATTCTCGTCCTTATTCTGTGTCTGTCATTGTAGTGTGTTGTTTTGTGGCATTACCTCACACTGCATAACAATCCTTGTACCATTGTGCTGTTTCTCTGCTTATAATTTTATTTCCTATCGTCATGTATATTGGCAGCTCCACCAGCTTCACGTGAAGAAGGAGATTGAATGCACCCTGGTGTACATGGCCATAAACCAACCTAATCTAATCTGAACTGTTTCATATCGTTTCTGGTGATGTTCATCACAAAGCATTCATGCCTTGTCTTTAACTCTCATGTGCTGGGCTCCACCCTCCTGGAAGTTGGTTCGATTGGAGTCGACTCATTTTATTCACTTTTAATGATTCACCATCATTCATACCTGCATGTGGCAGGACTGCAGAGACTTGATCTGATCTCTTCTTGATGGGGCTGTACTTTGGTCATTCCCTGCCTCTGTTGCTATTTTACAGATGTGTAGACTTGATCATTGGCACCTCATGCGTTGGCACATTTGGTGATGTATATGGTCTGTCCAACCACACCCCAGTTCATTTCCCCCACCACTGATATACCATGAATGCAGTGTATACTATCTACAAAATGTACCACACACTGCAGTGAAGAGTCTGTGACAGCAACTCCCACACTGCAGTCTCTGGCACAATGGAGGACAACTGTACTCAGGACGTTGGGAATGCTCCTGTCTGTATGACATGCATCATCTGCACTTGGAAACCGATGTCTGCTCCTGCTTTGTCATTTCACCCGCCTCATAGACACCAACAGTGATGTGAGCCCCACCCCGAACCAGCTAACAGTCTGGGTGTGCAAGTATCATATCACTGACAACAATCTGGAGTAGTAAGATTATTTCTGTATCACTGACAGCCACGGGGATGTGAGAGTTATACTCATGGCACAGTATATAGTATTCACACCATCGCCACAGCAAGAACAGCCAAAATGTACAGATAACCTGCTGATGACATCATCTCATTTGTTAGTAATCTCTTTACAGCTCAGATAATCGGGATGTAAGAGGGAAGGGAACAATGATGTCTATTCATATATAAAACTGATTGTGCCAAAAGGAGAATCAGTTTTATATCTGTTTATATTATCCCAATGTATTTATTATCCATAATTCAGGACACAGAATCAGAGGAGTGATGAGTCACCCTGAGAGAATATTAGGATGATTCCAGGAATAATGGACATCGGTTAGACAATGGAACAGCTGGAATTATTTTGTTTGGAAAGGAGGAAGTGGAGAGAACATCTGTGAAGGTATGTCTAATCACAAAGGCTCTAAGTCTCAAGATTCGGGATAGTTTAATGTGATTTCCTGTACACAAGTGTAAACGAGAATGCAATAATTGTTGCTCTGGATCTGATGCAGCAAAAAAAAACACAGTAAGATAAAGAACACAATAATAATAAAAACACAATAAATATAAATACATAAAATAGCTTATATTCAGAGGTAGATTGATTGTATACCATAAAGTGCTGCAAGGCTGTACATAAGGAGAAGAGGAAATAATAAAGCAGCGGTGGAGTTAGTGGGTGGGGGTGTCGATCAGACTTACTGCTTGGGGAAAGTACTGGTCGTGAGTCTGGTGGTCCTGGCATGGATGCTGTGTAGCCTCCTCCCTGATGGGAGTGGGACAAATGGTCCATCACACATGCTGGCTGGGATTCTTCATGATGTTACTGGCCCTTTTTCAGAACCTTTCTGTTTCTATGTCTTTGACAGCTGGTAGGCTGATGTATTGAGCAGTGTGGCCTATCCATTGTAGAGCCTTCCTACCCTCTGCAGTTCAGTTTCCATACTAAAAGAATCAGAATCATAATCAGGTATAATGTTACTGGCAGATGTTGTGAAATTTGTTTTGCATCACCAAGCATCCACCTTATTAGAATGCTCTCTACTGCGCTTCTGTACAATGATGTGGGTGTGGATTTGCAAAATCCCAACTCTCTTCAACCTCGTCAGAAATTAGCATTGGTGAGCTACCCCTACCGTTTAGGAAGAGTTTTGTGGACCATGAGAGGCTGTGTGTGATGTGCACTCCCAGGAGTTTAAAACTGCTTGCAGCTTCCACTGCTGTGTTGCCAAGATATAAATACAAAGCTAATGAAAGAAGGAGCTGAGAAACGATGCTAAGAGTTGTATAGAAAAAAGAATAAAGAAGTCAGGATGGCACTTTAAAAAAGATCACTCAATTTTATAAACAAGACAAAAAATTCCTTGGATAGACAATAAGCTTGCTAGTAGATTACATAATTAAAACAATTGCATCACGTGGGTAATGTGCTGATACTTAGCCAAAGAAAATGAGAAAGTTTCTGAACCATTAGTTTAGCTGCTTTACTGCTTTCTGCCAGTGAGTGGTGATGACCCACCAGATAATGTAAAAAATACTTAACTTTGTTAAGAAATACAAATCTTATAAAAAGTATTATTAAAAATATGATGGTTTCCAACAGTTCCCACTTTTCATTCTATAAGTACCCTGGCAGTTTCACATCAGATAATTCAGAGTAATCACTTTTAAATAAACACAAAAAATGTAGATTGTGATCATAATGTCCAATAATTATGTAACACCCTGGGAAATGTTTCATAATGGTCTTTCTGTAGAAGCAGTGTTTGGGTTATGATTAGAGATAACGGGTGCTTTGGAATGTGAGATGTCCAATGAAGGGAGTGTGTTTTCGTGTTGTGTGCCTGACACCGATGTGAGCTGGGTCTTTTCTTCAGCGGGAGATGAAGGGCAAAGATGCCAGAGAGAAGAAGTCGTAGGACTCGACCCGGAGCAGGGCCATAAGTTGACGAAATCTGGGGAGATTGAAGGAGGATCGGCGAAGGGGAAACTATGAGCTTCAACTTGTGCGCATTCGACTGATTCAGTAAAATAGACTCTTTTCTTTTTCTGCTTTTTCTTTACTAACCCTGTAGTCAGTTTAATAATAATAAAGCTAAATTGTTTAATTGTATGTGGTGTACTGTCTGTTATTTCGTGGTACTTATTTGTAACGGGTAACGGATCATGCAGCATCCACACACACAGGTTTTTGGGAGATTTGTGCTTCAATCTCCCACATTTGGCGGGGTTGGAGATTATCTTCCCTAGCCTTATGCAGCTGATGGAACTGGAGTGTTTCAATTATATTTGTGCTTGAAGCCTTCCCACAGTATTTGTATTAATCTGGAGTCAATTCAACTCATTTGCAGTCGTTGGAATATACATCCACTTACTTTTACCTTCTACGTTAACTGCTGAGTTGGTAATTAACAATACTTGGTAAGGACCTTCCCATCGAGCTCCCAGGGGTTCCTTATGTGTTTCCTTCACCAGGACCCACTCGCCAGGAATCAAGGTGTGTCCTCATTCCGATGCACCACTACAACAAACAGAAACCTGTTGAGCAGCAGACTGAACAGCTTGTGTTAATTTTGCACAATAATCAACTAAACTATCTGATATAGCATGACATAACAGCTTCTCTCAGATCGAGAGCACCCGGTAGTGATACAGGTCACCCCGTCACCACTTCATATGGACTCAGTTTTGTGTTCTTCTTTGGGGTTGCCCTGATGCTGCATAAAAGCATAGGAATAGCTGCAGAGTATGGTACACCTTCCTCGTGATACTTAGTCAGCCGTTGTTTGATGAAGCCATTCTTAACAATCATATCCAGTGAAGTTGTTCCGTGGTAAGTGTCAACGTGGAATAGCAATCCTCATCTAGCATTATAGTCCTTAAACAGCGGGTAGGCTGATGTACTGAACGGTGTTAACTACCCATTGTAGAGCCTTCCTGTCCTCTGCAGTTCAGTTTCTGTACCAGAAGAATCAGAATCAGAATCAGCTTTAATGTTGTGAAATTTGTTTTACATCACCAAGCAGTGAAGCAGCTTGTTAGGAAGCTCTCTACTGTACATCTGAACAATGATGCGGGTGTGGATCTGCAAAGTCCCGCTGTCTTCAGCCTCGTCAGAAAGTAGAGGTATTGGTGAGCTTTCCTGACTGTGTAGAATGTGTTCAGGGACGATGAGAGTTTGTGTGAACTGTGTACTCCCTGGAGTTTGAAACTGCTTTCAGTTTCTACTGCTTTTTTAAAATTTCAAAATATACTTTATTCAAAAATAAATATATACAATAAACCATTCAATAATTTTCCATCCTTTACATACGTTTCCATTATAGTCAGTACATATCCATATTTATGGCCACCCACGTGGCACTCCAGTTGTTCACCTTACCACATCATTGTTGAGGGGTATAATCCCCGCCACCCGACCCCTCACACTCCCGTGGGTGGAGAAATCTATACCGTGGTCCTTCTCCACCGGGCCCTTGCGGTGGCTGCACCGAGTTTCAGTGCGTCCCTCAGCACGTACTCCTGCAGCCGAGAATGTGCCAGTCGGCAGCATTCTCCCACGGACATCTCCATGTGCTGGTAGATCATCAAGTTTCGGGCCGACCAAAGAGCGTCTTTCACCGAGTTGGTGATCTGCCAGCAGCACCGGATGTTGGTCTCCGTGTGTGTCCCCGGGAACAGCCCGTAGATCAGAGAGTCCTCTGTTACGCAGCTGCTGGGGATAAAACGTGACACTAGCCCGTCCACCCTCCTCCACACCCTCTTTGCGAACTGGCAGTGTGCAAAGAGGTGGGTCACAGACTCCTCCTCACTGCAGTCCTCCCGTGGGCAGTGGGGTGCGGAGACGACGTTCCGGGCGTACAGGAGGGCTCTGACTGGGAGGGCCCCTCTCACTGCTAGCCAGGCGAGGTCTTGGTGCCTGTTGGTGACATCTGGCGATGAGGCATTTTGCCAGATGAACTGGACAGTCTGCTCAGGGAACAACCCCACTGTGTCCATCACGTCCTTCTCCTGCAGTGCCTGCAGGACACTACGTGCCGACCACTGCCTGATGGCCCTGTGGTCAAAGGCGTTCTCCTGGAAGAACTTTGCTACGTAGGACAGGTATGCAGGCAACGACCAGCTGACTGGGGCGTTGCGCGGGAGTGGGGCCAGACCCATCCTTCGTAGCCAGGGCGACAAGTAGAACCCAGGCACATAGTGGTACTTGGTGCCCACATACCTGGGCTCTACACACAACCTGATGCAGCCACATACGAAGCTGGCCATCAGGGTGAGGGAGACATTGGGGACGTTCTTGCCCCCGTTGTCCAGGGACTTGTGCATGACAGTCCGTCTCACCCGCTCCATCTTGGATCCCCAGACGAATCTGAAGACAGCTCGGGTGATTTCCGAGTTGTAGGAGCGGGGGACGGGCCAGACCTGCGCCAAGTACAGCAGCCCTGAGAGCACCTCACACCTGATGACCAGGTTCTTGCCCGTTATCCACAGGGAGCGCCCTCCCCACAGTCCCAGTTTCTGTTTCACCTTGGCAGTCCGCTCCTGCCAGTTCTTGTTGCACGCCTCAGCCCCTCCGAACCAGATCCCCAACACCTTCACGTGGTCAGACCTGATGGTGAAGGGGACGCTGGATCGGTCGGGCCAGTTGCCGAAGAGCATGGCTTCGCTCTTCGTGTGGTTGACCCTGGCCCCCGACGCTAGCTCGAACTGTTCTCAGATGCCAATCAACCTGCGAACTGACCTCGGATCAGAGCAGAAGACGGTGACGTCGTCCATGTACAGGGAGGTTTTCACTTGGGTCCCTCCACTGCCTGGCAGCGTCACCCCTCTTATGCCCTCATCCCTCCTGATCGCTTCCGCAAAGGGTTCTATGCAGCAGACAAACAAGACAGGGGAGAGGGGACAGCCCTGCCTGACTCCAGACCTGATGGGGAAGCTGTCTGTTTCCCACCCTTTGACCTGCACTGCACTACGGATGTCTGTGTAGAGCAGTCTGATCCAATTCCGGATTCCCTCCCCAAATCCCATTTTGGAGAGCACGTCCGCCATGTACGTGTGCGATATCCGGTCGAGGGCTTTCTCCTGGTCCAAGCTGACTAGGCAGGCGTTCACCCCCCTGTCCTGCCCGTAGGCGATGGTGTCCCTCAGCAGCGCGAGGCTGTCTGAGATCTTCCTGCCCGGTACAGAACAGGTTTGGTCTGGGTGAATCACCTGTCCTAGAGCAGACTTGACCCTGTTGGCGATAGCCTTGGACAGGATCTTGTAGTCCACGTTCAGGAGAGAGATGGGGCTCCAATTTCTAATGTCCTCCCTTTCCCCCTTCTGCTTGTAGATGAGGGTGATGATGCCCTTCCTCATGGACTCAGACATACTGCCGGCCAGAAGCATAGCGTTGTACACTTCCAGCAGGTCTGGGCCCATCCAGTTCCACAGAGCCGAGTACAACTCAGCAGGTAAGCCGTCGCTTCCGGGAGTCTTACCCGACCCAAAGGAACGGATGGAGCCTGTCAGCTCGTCCAGGGTCAGTGGCTGATCCAGACTCTCCCGCTTGCCGTCGTCTGCTGTGTCACCAAGGTAAAGGCGTGCCAGTTCTACTGAAGTTTTGCTGGTGGCCCAATTGAACAAGGGAAGAGTCCACACATACCCGCATAGGCCATGGCGAGAGATGTAAAAAGTAGCATTTGTGGGCTTTGGGCTTTTCATGGTGGCGAGAGGGGAGGCTACACACAGTTTGGGGAGAGAGACTTAAAAAGGAGCGTCAGCAGGCGTTTGGCTTTTTCCAGCGGCCTCATCGAATCCCACTGTGAGGATTCTGGGAGAGTTCCAGCCTCCTGGATGCTGGTGGACGTAGAGGGTGTAGAATGAGTGGGGTTGACAAAAGGATCCGAGTCACATCAGGAAGGAATGTTTTATGCAGTGAGAGGCTTTTGTCAAGAAATCACTGCTGTGCCAGATAGAGGAAGCTGATCCAATCGTGACGTTCAAAAGGGAAATGGAAAATTGAAAGACAACAAACTACAGAACGAGGGAACAGACAAGACAGGGAGACATGCTGGTTTGCTTTTGAATACAAACAAAATAGACTGAATAGGCAAATTGACTTTTTCCACAGTATCCTACCAGTAATTCTCTGTGATTAAACCGGCTGTCCAGCTGCGATCACCTCCTGTCATTTCAACCTTAACTTTCCTTGCCTCAAACACGTTGTGACGAGGCCTTTCATTTGTCTCTCAACGTGCAGTCTGCTGGGGTGAGGAAAGGTACCTTCGAGTTAGCCCCCCACCCTACCCCGCTGCGTGATCCACTTTGAGACCCCCTGATCCTGGCCCGTGATCGGATAGGAAAGATGGGATCGGCTAGATCAAGCGGGAAAAACGCAGCATCTCGTAAAGTTAAAGAATTATATCAATTAGACCAAGAGGCGAATGGGACGAAATTTCCTTCGCGCTTGCGACTGACTGCTTTTTCCTTCGCGGGGCCGCGTAATTAGACTGCAGGAGGATGGGAAGTAGTAACAGTAAAATTGATTAGGAATGCGGAGAGAGAGATTTCCCTGTAAAGATAAAGAAAAATACGAGAAAGAAGCTCCAGGAGACTAAACGAGTGAGAAATCCCCGGAAGAGCCGTAGGTGCAGCCAGGCTCCCCTGTTGATGCGGTCTGATTGGAAATTGGAGATAGCAGGTATGTAATTCCTTTTCCAGTGGAAAGTGGCCAGTGCGTGAGTGTGCCAGTGAAGGAGCGGAGCTTTGCGGCTTTGACTCGAGAGGCTTCGACGAGAAGAGGCGTAGGACGAGCTTGTTCCCAGTTAGTTTTTACAATGTCTCCTGAGATGGTGATGTGCCTCTCATGTGAGGTGTGGCAGTCTTGGGGGAACTCCCCTCTCCCGCAGAGTCACATCTGCCAGAAGTGCATATGGCTGGGCGATATGGAAGACCGTGTAAGGAATCTGGAGCAGCAGCTGGATGACCTTCGACTCATAAGGGAGAATGAGGCAGTCGTAGATGAGAGCTACCGGGAGGTAGTCACACCTAGGCTGTCGGAAGCAGGTCGTTGGGTGACAGTCAGAGGGGGGAAAGCGAAGGTGAGCAGACAGGTAGTGCAGAGCACCCCTGTAGCCATTCCCCTGAATAATAAGTTTACTGTCCTGGATACTGTTGGCGGGGATGACCGCCAGGTGTGAGCCATGGTGGCCGGGCCTCCGGCACAGAGTCTGACCATGTGGTGCAGAAGGGTGGGACGGAGAAGAGGAGAGCTGTCGTCATTGGAGACCCTATAGTCAGGGGAGCAGACAGGAGATTTTGTGGACGTGAGAAGGACACCCGCATGGTTTGATGCCTCCCGGGTGCCAGGGTCCGGGATGTCTTTGATCGGGTGCACGACATCCTGGTACGAGAGGGAAAGCAACCAGAAGTAGTCATACATGCTGGGACCAACGACGTAGGCAGGAAGAGGGATGAGGTCCTGAAGTGTGAGTTTCGGGAACTAGACAGAAGGCTGAAGAACAGGACCTCAAGGGTGACGCTCTCAGGATTGCTGCCAGTGCAACGTGACAGTGATGGTAAGAATTGGAGGAGATGGCAGTTGAATGCATGGCTGAGGAGTTGGTGCAGGGGGCAGGGATTTAGATTTTTAGATCATTGGGATCTCTTCTGGGGAAGGTGGGACCTGTACAGATTGGATGGGTAGCACCTGAACTCGAGGGGGAGCAATATCCTTGCAGGTAGGTTTGCTAGCATGGTTCAGGAGAGTTTAAACTAATTTGCGAAGGGGATGGGACCCAGAGCGATAGTGCAGTGAAAGAAGTGCATGGAGTAAAGCCAGATCTAACATACAGAGAGGCTTTGAGGAAAGAGAAACAAAACAAACGGCGTAAAGACAGTAAGGTAGAAGGGCTGAAATGTGTGAACCTCAATGCAAGAAGCATCAGGAACAAAGGTGATGAACTGAGAGCTTGGATACATACATGGAATTATGATGTAGTGGCCATGACACAGACTTGGCTGGCACCAGGGCAGGAATGGATTCTCAATATTCCTGGATTTCAGTGCTTTCTAAGGGATAGAGAGGGCGGAAAAGGGGGAGGAGGGGTGGAATTACTGGTCAGGGATACTATGACAGCTACAGAAAGGGTGGGTAATGTAGCAGGATCCTCTTTTGAGTCAATATGGGTGGAAGTCAGGAACAGGAAGGGAGCAGTTACTCTTATGGGGGTATTCTATAGGCCCCTGGTAGCATCAGAGATACAGAGGAGCAGACTGGGAGGCAGATTTTGGAAAGGTGCAAAAATAACAGGGTTGTTATCATGGGTGACTTTAACTTCCCTAATATTGATTGGCACCTGATTAGTTCCAAGGGTTTAGATGGAGCAGAGTTTGTTAAGTGTGTCCAGGATGGATTCCTGTCACAGTATGTGGACAGGCCGACCAGGAGAAATGCCATACTAGATCTAGTACTAGGTAATGAACCGGGTCAGGTCACAGATCTCTCAGTGGGTGAGCATCTGGGGGACGGTGACCACCGCTCCCAGGCCTTTATAATTATCATGGAAAAGGATAGAATCAAAGAAGACAGGAAAATTTTTAATTGGGGAAAGGCAAATTATGAGGCTATAAGGCTAGAACTTGTGGGTGTGAATTGGGATGACGTTTTTGCAGGGAAATGTACTATGGACATGTGGTCGATGTTTAGAGATCTCTTGCGGGATGTTAGGGATAAATTTGTCCCGGTAAGGAAGATAAAGAATCGTAGGGTGAAGGAACCATGGGTGACAAGTGAGGTGAAAAATCTAGTCAGGCGGAAGAAGGCAGCATGCATGAGATTTAGGAAGCAAGGATCAGATGGGTCTATTGAGGAATATAGGGAAGCAAGAAAGGAGCTTAAGAAGGGGCTGAGAAGAGCAAGAAGGGGGTATGAGAAGGCCTTGGTGAGTAGGGTAAAGGAAAACCCCGAGGCATTCTTCAATTATGTGAAGAAAAAAAGGATGACAGGAGTGAAGGTAGGACCGATTAGAGATAAAGGTGGGAAGATGTGCCTGGAGGCTGTGGAACTGAGCGAAGTCCTCAATGAATACTTCTCTTCGAAATTCACCAATGAGAGGGAACTTGATGATGGTGAGGACAATATGAGTGAGGTTGATGTTCTGGAGCATGTTGATATTAAGGGAGAGGAGGTGTTGGAGTTGTTAAAATACATTAGGACAGATAAGTCCCCGTGGCCTGACAGAATATTCCCTAGGCTGCTCCACGAGGCGAGAGAAGAGATTGCTGAGCCTCTGGCTAGGATCTTTATGTCCTCGTTGTCCATGGGAATGGTACCGGAGGATTGGAGGGAGGCGAATGTTGGTCCCTTGTTCAAAAAAGGTAGTAGGGATAGTCCGGGTAATTATAGACCAGTGAGCCTTACGTCTGTGGTAGGAAAGCTGGTGGAAAAGATTCTTAGAGATAGGATCTATAGGCATTTAGAGAATCATGGTCTGATCAGGGACAGTCAGCATGGATTTGTGAAGGGCAGATAGTGTCTAACAAGCCTGATAGAGTTCTTTGAGGAGGTGACCAGGCATATAGATGAGGGTAGTGCAGTGGATGTGATCTATATGGATTTTAGTAAGGCATTTGACAAGGTTCCACACGGTAGGCTTATTTAGAAAGTTAGAAGGCATGGGATCCAGGGAAGTTTGGCCAGGTGGATTCAGAATTGGCTTGCCCGCAGAAGGCAGAGGGTGGTGGTGGAGGGAGTACATTCAGATTGCAGGATTGTGACTAGTGGTGTCCCGCAAGGATCTGTTCTGGGACCTCTACTTTTCGTGATTTTTATAAACGAACCTGGGTGTCGGGGTAGAAGGGTGGGTTGGCAAGTTTGCAGACGACACAAAGGTTGGTGGTGTTGTAGATAGTGTAGAGGATTGTCAAAGATTGCAGAGAGACATTGATAGGATGCAGAAGTGGGCTGAGAAGTGGCAGATGGAGTTCAACCAGGAGAGGTGTGAGGTGGTACACTTTGGAAGGACAAACTGCAAGACAGAGTACAAAGTAAATGGCAGGATACTTGGTAGTGTGGAGGAGCAGAGGGATCTCGGGGTACATGTCCACAGATCCCTGTAAGTTGCCCCACAGGTGGATAGGGTAGTTAAGAAAGCTTATGGGGTGTTAGCTTTCATAAGTCGAGGGATAGAGTTCAAGAGTCGCGATGTAATGATGCAGCTCTATAAAACTCTGGTTAGGCCACACTTGGAGTACTGTGTCCAGTTCTGGTCACCTCACTATAGGGAGGATGTAGAAGCATTGGAAAGGGTACAGAGGAGATTTACCAGGATGCTGCCTGGTTTAGAAAATATGCATTATGATCAGAGATTAAGGGAGCTAGGGCTTTACTCTTTGGAGAGAAGGAGGATGAGAGGAGACATGATAGAGGTGTACAAGATAATAAGAGGAATAGATAGAGTGGATAGCCAGCGCCTCTTCCCCAGGGCACCACTGCTCAATACAAGAGGACATGGCTTTAAGGTAAGGGGTGGGAAGTTCAAGGGCGATATTAGAGGAAGGTTTTTTAACTTAGAGAGTGGTTGGTGCTTGGAATGCACTACCTGAGTCAGTGGTGGAGGCAGATACACCAGTGAAGTTTAAGAGACTACTAGACAGGTATATGGAGGAATCTAAGGTGGGGGCTTATATGGGAGGCAGGGTTTGAGGGTCAGCACAACATTGTGGGCCGAAGGGCCTGTACTGTGCTGTACTATTCTATGTTCCATGTTTTATGTTTTCGTAGAGACTTCTGTGGTTGGACACATGACCGCTGCCCTTGTGGGAGGTCTTTTGATTCAAAGAAAATGGAATATTTTAAGCAAGAAGGTGGTAGCAGAGATAGATCCTACGTGAGATTATAATTATGTGACGACGTTTTTAATTTATGCACGTTACTTTGTTTATTTGTGCGTTAATCATCTGTAGGTTTTATCGTTACACTCTCAGCTGTTGGGCGTTGTGTGTGTTGCTGTGATTTGCGCCCTGGTCCGGGGAGGCGTTGTCTCGTTTGGCGGTGTGCACTCGTGTTGCTGAATGTCAGTGGACTGGACTTGGCTGGAACTAACTAAGCGACGTCAACCTTCGAAACTAAATAAAAAACTGAGACTGACCAAACGATTTCCAAACAAAAGAAGGGGATGCGTCAAGGCTTATACCCTCGCCTGTAGCCCCGCCCGAACGCAGGTCTGGACGAAATTTTAATGTTAGCAGAATCCATACGACAGGATCGAGTGCCCGAACCCCCGCCTTATAATGCTCAAGCAATCGAAACCGAGCGTCATGAGGAGGACCAGCCCCGAGCCAAAGAATTGTCTGGGAAAGATTAGTCCTTTTTCAGGGTCCCTTCTGCACCAGTTGAGGGGATTGAAAAAGTGGGACATGCCGAGAACTTGCGCAGTAGAACAGGAAAAGTGGGGGAGAGGTCAAAAAGAAGCGGTCAGAACTAAATCCTGGTACGCAATATCCAAAAAATATGATTGGCACTACCGCGGTAAATCCAGCCGTGGACCCCGTCCGAAGTTCAGGCGACAGTACAGGCTGCTCCTAATCCCATCAGGAAACCTCGCGCCGTCCATAATTGGTTGGGACAAATTTGAGAAATTTATAACCACTTGCCTGGAGATATTCAGATGTTATTGAAAGTGATGTACGGAGCGACTTAACAGACAGGACAAAGTACTTTAGAAATCCCCAGAGGAACAGAGGGAGATTAGGTATGAAACGATGGTGACGTTGATAACGTTACCAGGGAAACATGCTTAAGGGGACAGTGTAAATTTGCCATTGATGACGCAACCCGTAAGCATGGTGATTTTGGAGAGGTCACTGTGTGTATGCAAAATAAACACCGGGAGAAAATATAAATTTATTTCCTGTTTCCGTGACACGCGTGAGTTTTCTGTTGGAACAGACTTGCAGGACAGCTGTCTAGCAGTACAGACACTCTTAAACTGCCCATGACACCTTGTTCTGACATTAAATCCTCTGATGCATTTACATTGCACCACACAATACACTGAAACATCTCGACCAAATTATTATCTAAGTGTCCTTTCCGTACTTAATAGAGCAGAAAATCTTTCTTTTATCTGACGCATCTATTACGGTCCAGCAGGGATAGCGGCGGCGTTGTCAATGAGTGAGGAACAGAAAGAATTATTTAAAATGCCAAGTTCAACACCTCATGTCACTATTGCCATCAAACCTCCTGAGACTCCTAAACTATCCAGACCAATGCTTACAAGTTTACAGGAGTTAAACGCCACACTGTGTATAGCTCTGTCTAATACTAATGCTCCTTAGCAGCTTTATTCCGCGCAAGCTGGGTGTATAATCCTCGTCCCTTTCCTCGTTACAACAAAGTTTTTAATTGCTTGCTCCCGCTTCTCTTCCCGAGCATTCCGCACCCTTGTTACTTTCGCAGGTTCCTTCCTCCCTGTGGCTGATAAAACCGTAAAATCATAAAATGATGATAAAATCATAAATGATGATAAAATCATAAGACCATAAGATATAGGTTTAGAATTAGGCCATTTGGCCCATCGAGTCTCTCCACCATTTCATAGCGGCTGATGCAATTTTCCTCTCAGCCCCAATCTCCTGCCTTCCCCCGTATCCCTTCATGTCCTGATCAACCAAGAGTCTAAAATCACGAGGAACTTGCACATTCTGCCCCGCCACGCAAAGTACGTTTGAAGGCTAATGCTGTTCTCTCCTATTTTACCAATTCCGAAACCAGGTCGTGATACTGAGCGGCGTTCTGTACAAGACCTAAGGGCTATTAACAAGGTAGTCGTACCTCTTTCTCTCGTAGTACCGATACTAACGTTATCCTCTTCAGGATTCCTGCCGCATCTGAATGTCATTCTGTTAAAGGCCTCTGTTCTGACCTGTTTTTCTCCAGCCCCATTACATAAGGAAAGTCAGTATTTGCTTGCGTTTACAGCCAGTGGTAGACAGTATACTTGGGCCAAGTTGCATCAAGGGTATACCGAGAGCCCCTCGATATACGCCGCAGCCGTCAGACAAGATTTAAGCGTCCTCGGGCTGCCAGGGGAAAGTAGAATTTTACAATATGCCGATGATCAGCTGACTGACTCTCCCACCCGAGTCGATTATGAAAGAGACACTGTTGCCTTGTTCATACGCCTGGCTGAAAAGGGACATCAGGTATCCCAAAATAAACTGCAGCTTTTTCAGCTCACTGTACTGTATTTGGGACACAAACTTTATCAAGGGACTCTGCAACTTGCCGAAGAACGAATTGCACTATTACTAATGTACCACCTCCCCCTACCTGAAATGAATTGACTTCCTTTTTGGGAAGGGTCAATTATTATAGTCATAGAGAATTACAGCGCAGAATTCGGCCCTTCGACCCATCTAGTCAATACTGAAACAATTTAAACTGCCTACTCCAATCGATCTGCGCCAGGACCATAGTCCTGTATACCCCTACCATCCATTTACTTATCCAAACTTCTCTTAAACGTTGAAAAAGAACTCGCATGCACCACTTGTGCTGACAATACATCCCACACTCTCACGACCCTCTGGGTGAAGAAGTTTTCCTTCACTTTCCATTTAAACATTTCAACTTTCACACTTAACCTGTGATCTTTGGTTGTAGTACCACCCATCCCTAATGGGAACAGCCTGCTTGCGTTTACCCTCTCTATATTCCTCATAATTTTATATACCTCTATCAAATCTCCTCTCACAATGTCTTATAATATACAACTTCAACATAACATCCCATCTCCTATACTCAATACAAAATGTTAGAGGAACTCAGCAGGCCAGGCAGCATCTATAGGAAAGAGTAAACAGTCGAAGTTTCGGGCCGAGACCCTTCATCAGGACAGGAGAGAAACCTTCCAATAACTTTCCCATGACTGAGATCAGACTCACCGGACTATAATTTCCTAGTTTGTGTTTAGATCATTTTTGAAAAAGCAGAACAACATCAGCTATCCTCCAATTCTCTGGTACCTCTCCTGTCGCTAGGATAATTTAAATATCTCTTCTGCAGCCCCAGCAATTTCTGCACTTGCTATCCGTAAGATCCGAGGAGACACCTTATCAAACCCCGGGGATCTATCCACCCTGATTTGCCTCAGGGTTGCCAACACCTCCTCCTCTTTAAACTGTACAGGGTTCATGATGCCACTTTGCCTCACTTGTATAGATTCTGTGTCCATCTCCTGAGTAAATACAAATGCAAAATAATAATAATAATAATAATAATAAGATATTTCCCATCAGTCTGGCTCCACGCATGGACTACAATTCTGATCTTCCAGAGAACCGATTTTGTCCTTTGAAATTCTTCAGCTCTTAACATACCTGTAGAAGTCCTTGACCTTGTCTGCTAGAACAACTTCATGCCTTCTTTTAGCACTCCTGATTTATCTCTTAAGTGTTCTCTTGTATTTCTTATACTCCATAAGCACCCTACTTGTTCCTATCTGCCTATACCTGCGATTCACCTACTTTTCTCCCCTTAACCAGGGCCTCAATATCTCTTGAAAAGCAAGGTTCCCTGAAGTTGTTATCGTTACTTTTTATCATGACAAGCACATACAAACATTGTACTCTCAATATTTCGCTTTTGGAAGCCTCCCACTTACCAAGTACACCTTTGCCAGAAAACAACCTGTCCCACCCACAATTGTCAGATCATTTCTGATACCATTAAAATTGACTCTTCTCTAATTTAGACTCTCAATCCACGGACAAGACCCATATTTTTGCATATTTACATTGAAACTAATGACATTGTGGTCACTGAATGCAAAGTGTCCCCTACACAAACTTCTGTCACCTGCCCTCTCTCATTCCCTGATAGCAGATCCAGTATCGCACACTCTCTCGTTGGGACTTCTACGTACAGATGAAGGAAACATTCCTGATCAGCTTTGAAAAACTCTATTCCATCTAGTCTTATTGTAGACAGTTGATGCCTGAATATCGAATAATGGATGCTGTTCTTCGCCAAATTCTTGTCCTGCCATGTCTTCCGAAATACAATGGACTCAGGAAATGAACGCAGCCTTTAATGCTCTTAAAACAGCGTTGTCAACTGCCCCAGCTTTTGGAACCTGACTCTTCAGCTCCTGTCCAATTATTTGTTCATGATCACCAGGTTTGCGGGCGGTATTTTAACGCAACAACGTGGACGGCCCATTGTATATCGTTCTGTACAATTACCACTAAGGCATGCCTGGTTGTTTAAAGTCTGTCGCCGCCACTGCAGTTGTGGAAGAAAAGCCCAATCCTATAGTACTGGATAACCTTTGTACAGTTTAGGCTCCCCGTGCAGTTTTGCGTCTTTTAAATTCAGCAGCCACGAAGCATTTTACAGCAGTAAGGTGTACAAGTTATGCGGTCATGTTGCTCCCTAAACTCAACCTTTAGTGCCACCATGACCCTACACTAAACCGCGTTTCTCTTCTTCCCTTACCTGAGACTGAGGATAACACACCTTTACATGATTGTGTAGCGATAGTGGAAACCATCACATCTCCTCGTCCTGTCCTGCCCAGAACTCCTCTTGATAACCCAGACCTAATTCTGTTTACTGACGGATCTTCTATTCGCCCATCGGATACACAGACGTTTTCTGGAGATGCTATTGTTTCTTCTTTTGAGACACGAGAGGATTATGCATTTCCATCTGGTACTTCAACACAAGCAGCTGTACTGTTCGCCCTAACCCGTGCAACAGGGACACTGATTCTCGATATTTTTTGGAGTGACAGGTGATTTTGACAACACAGGGGATTTGTCATATCTTCAGATAAACCTGTTGAATATTCTGAATTAATTATTAATTTACTCCAAGCTGTTCTATTACCTTTACAACTGGCAATTGTCAAGTGTGAAGGGAAAAGATTAACTCTGCAGCGGTGATGCCGCGGCCGACGCCGCTGCTAAACAAGCTACAATATCCCAGACCTCTGTGGTTAGTTATGTCCGGCAGCATCAGGATTCACTCAGCCTTCCGCTTGTGCAGCACAAGCACCCGCCCGTGGATTTCCCATGGCTGCACACAGACAGAGTCTGGCTTGTTGCCTCACCCAGATGGACGTGTTGTATGTCCTGAGGGATTCCTGCGTGCCCTCGCTACGGTTCCGCACCGGCAAGGCCATGCAGGAAAAGGGTGGATCATCATGCGATCACACGGCAGCGGTTTGTCCCGGCGATACCAGCAGCCGCTCAGAGAGCATGTGGAACCTGCATGCTTTGTTTAGAAAACAACAGAGGTTGTTTGTAAACACCAGCAAAGTTTGATCATTTACCAACACCTGAGAGTCCCTTCACTAGCGTAGGGTTCTCAGTAAAACTAGATGGACTGTTAACTGTTAATTGCTTATTACCAAAATGGCTTCTCTGAAATGTTATACGAAAATGGCTTCTCGTACAAGGGGTTTTCTGTAACAGCATGTTTGGGTTATACTTAGTAATGATGGAAATCGTATTCATCTGCCAGCCAATGGAAGTCATGTTATGTTATAGAAAATAGGTGCAGGAGTAGGCCATTCGGCCCTTCGAGCCTGCACCGCCATTTATTATGATCATGGTTGATCATCCAACTCAGAACCCCGCCCCAGCCTTCCCTCCATACCCCCTGACCCCCGTAGCCACAAGGGCCATATCTAACTCCCTCTTAAATATAGCCAATGAACTGGCCTCAACTGTTTCCTGTGGCAGAGAATTCCACAGATTCACCACTCTCTGTGTGAAGAAGTTTTTCCTAATCTCGGTCCTAAAAGGCTTCCCCTCTATCCTCAAACTGTGGCCCCTCGTTCTGGACTTCCCCAACATCGGGAACAATCTTCCTGCATCTAGCCTGTCCAATCCCTTTAGGATCTTATACGTTTCAATCAGATCCCCCCTCAATCTTCTAAATTCCAACGAGTACAAGCCCAGTTCATCCAGTCTTTCTTCATATGAAAGTCCTGCCATCCCAGGAATCAATCTGGTGAACCTTCTTTGTACTCCTTCTATGGCAAGGATGTCTTTCCTCAGATTAGGGGACCAAAACTGCACACAATACTCCAGGTGTGGTCTCACCAAGGCCTTGTACAACTGCAGTAGTACCTCCCTGCTCCTGTACTCGAATCCTCTCGCTATAAATGCCAGCATACCATTCGTCTTTTTCACCGCCTGCTGTACCTGTATGCCCACTTTCAATGACTGGTGTATAATGACACCCAGGTCTCGTTGCACCTCCCCTTTTCCTAATCGGCCACCATTCAGATAATCATCTGTTTTCCTATTTTTGCCACCAAAGTGGATAACTTCACATTTATCCACATTAAACTGCATCTGCCATGAATTTGCCCACTCACTCACCCAACCTATCCAAGTCACCCTGCATCCGCTTAGCATCCTCCTCACTGCTAACACTGCCACCCAGCTTCGTGTCATCCGCAAACTTGGAGATGCTGCATTTAATTCCCTCATCCAAGTCATTAATATATATTGTAAACAACTGGGGTCCCAGCACTGAGCCTTACGGTACCCCACTAGTCACCGCCTGCCATTCTGAAAAGGTCCCGTTTATTCCCACTTTTTGCTTCCTGTCTGCTAACCAATTCTCCACCCACACCAATACCTTACCCCCAATACCGTGTGCTTTAAGTTTGCACACTAATCTCCTGTGTGGGACCTTGTCAAAAGCCTTTTGAAAATCCAAATATACCACATCCACTGGTTCTCCCCTATCCACTCTACTAGTTACATCCTCAAAAAATTCTATGAGATTCATCAGACATGATTTTCATTTCACAAATCCATGCTGACTTTGTCCGATCATTTCACCGCTTTCCAAATGTGCTGTTATCACACCCTTGATAACTGACTCCAGCAATTTCCCCACCACCGACGTTAGGCTAACCGGTCTATAATTCCCTGGTTTCTCTCTCCCTCCTTTTTTAAAAAGTGGAGTTACATTAGCCACCCTCCAATCCTCAGGAACTAGTCCAGAATCTAACGAGTTTTGAAAAATTATCACTAATGCATCCACTATTTCTTGGGCTACTTCCTTAAGCACTCTTGGATGCAGACCATCTGGCCCTGGGGATTTATCTGCCTTCAATCCCTTCAATTTACCTAACACCACTTCCCTACTAACATGTATTTCGCTCAGTTCCTCCATCCCACTGGACCCTCTGTCCTCTACTATTTCTGGAAGATTATTTATGTCCTCCTTAGTGAAGACAGAACCAAAGTAATTATTCAATTGGTCTGCCATGTCCTTGCTCCCCATAATCAATTCACCTGTTTCTGTCTGCAGGGGACCTACATTTATCTTTACCAGTCTTTTCCTTCTTACACATCTATAAAAGCTTTTACAGTCCGTTTTTATGTTCCCTGACGGTTTTCTCTCTTTTTTCCCCTTCCTAATTAAGCCCTTTGTCCTCCTCTGCTGAACTCTGAATTTCTCCCAGTCCTCAGGTGAGCCACTTTCTCTGGCTAATTTGTATGCTTCTTCTTTGGAATTGATACTATCCCTAATTTCTCTTGTCAGCCACGGGTGCACTACCTTCCTTGATTTATTCTTTTGCCAAACTGGGATGAACAATTGTTGTAGTTCATCCATGCAATCTTTAAATGCTTACCATTGCATATCCACCGTCAATCCATTAAGTGTCATTTGCCAGTCTATCTTAGCTAATTCACGTCTCATACCTTCAAAGTTACCCCTCTTTAAGTTCAGAACCTTTGTTTCTGAATTAACTATGTCACTCTCCATCTTAATGAAGAATTCCACCATATTATGGTCACTCTTACCCAAGGGGCCTCTCACGACAAGATCGCAAATTAACCCTTCCTCATTGCTCAAAACCCAGTCCAGAATAGCCTGCTCTCTAGTTGGTTCCTCGACATGTTGGTTCAAAAAACCATCCCGCATACATTCCAAGAAATCCTCTTCCTCAGCACCTTTACCAATTTGGTTCACCCAATCTACATGTAGATTGAAGTCACCCATTATAACTGCTGTTCCTTGATTGCACACATTTCTAATTTCCTGTTTAATGCCATCTCCGACCTCACTACTACTGTTTGGTGGCCTGTACACAACTCCCACCAGCGTCTTCTGCCCCTTAGTGTTAAGCAGCTCTACCCATGTCGATTCCACATCTTCCCGGCTTATGTCCTTCCTTTCTGTTGCGTTAATCTCTCCTTTAACCAGCAACGCCACCACACATATCTTGTATGTGTGTGCTGAGTTGAGGAGCGCGGGCGTTTTCAGGAGGCGAGCAGGGAGGACGGACGTGCGGGGAACGGACAGCGGTTCCAGGGCGGCAGATACCGGACCTCGGGCGTTCGGATGGTGGCCGGAGTCTCGGAAGGACGTTGTGGATGGAATCGGAGGCGTCAGCTCCAACGTATTAAAATATTATGTGCACAAGACTGATAAGTTACTGATGTGCCGCCTTTTCTTTTAGTTGTTGCTACTAACCCATCACCAAAACTTGCTATAAAGTATAATGCTTCACTCACACTTGGTATATTGTTTGATATTTGTGACGTGGTTGATCATTGGGTGCCTCACACCGTATCCGCACCAAAGCATATTTGCACTGTTTGGCGGGGTCGACGGCTATTCACCCTAGGCAACGGGACTCAGCTGGAGCAAAGGCCGTTACATTGTGGGGGCTCGTTCCGCCTTTTGAATTCTGTCGGATACGGTGTAAATCGCCCGGGTTAAATTCGAAGCGATGGACGTGGATAAGATTGAACTTTGGTGTGGGATTGAGGATGTTCCGGTTACTCATGCCCGCGTATTAAGTGGGGTGGATATTCGTAGCCCGGACGATGTGTTAATTCGATGTTTGAGTACGGTCAGAGCTATCGGTAAGGTTGAGATTGTAAACAGAAAGATTGGTAAAACGGGGGACTCAGCCTTTGTGCTGGTACAGACCAAATCAGTAATTGGGGGTGGGGTGTTTGTCTGGTTACAGCCCCACTTTTATGGACATTGCACGGATTTGCTTCACTTCATCTTGCAACTGATTATTCATCTGACGTATACACCTTCCCAGTCAAAGACAAAAATGACTACGCTTTACTTCATGTGAGGTCCCCAAATACGGGAAACAGTGGGGAAGAGGATAATTTATGCTGAACGAGAATGTTTGAAAATGCGACCACTACCCTCAAGGTATGAGATCCCGTTTGCAGATACCGATCAAAAAGGAGGGAATTGTGGAAGAATATTTCGAATATAGGGCTAAAAGTGCTGTAGGTTGCTAAAGCTTTGTGACCTTGTGGACATCCTGTGTTTTCCAATTAAGCTCTAAGTCTGCATAACTAAGATTATTGTACTGAACAAAACCCCTCATTAACGTAATAATACAGCTGCACAAGATAAGGGTAGATAGATGAGCCACAAATCAACTCTTTGTTTTGCTAATTGGGGTAGGGGCTGGTTTCGCTCAATGTCGGTTGCTAGATATAAACATAAGATGATTCCATGTAACTCAGAGTTCCCCACATAAAATTCTCCATGATATAATGCTAAAATAAAAGATTCACCACTTGAAGTCTGGTATCGAGCTTTATTTTAAATAATCTCTGACACTCCACCTACAAATTTCAGCGCACTGATTGTGGTGTCAGGAGCAAGCAAGTTCCATTTTCTAAGCACAGGGTTGTGAGACACTCATTTATTACCGAACAGTCTGTGGTAGAGACTGTTGGATCTCTGTTTATTTCCTGAACCTTCGGTTCATCTGGGAGTCAAAAAAGGCGAACAGTCTTAATCCCAATAGTTCAGTTTATTTTAGAATATAAGCAACATACAGATTCGAATCAAACTAAATGAAGAGTTGTGAAACGATGCGAAGCGGTATATAGACAAAATAATAAAGATGAAGCCAAGATTGCGATTCTGAAAAATCACTCACTTTTATGGACAAGATAAACAAATTCCTTCAATATAGAGTAAGCCAGCTCATAAACAATTTTATTAAAACAATCAAATCACGTGGGTAACGTGCTAATAGCCAATGAAAAATGAGCAAGGTGATAAACCACCAACACACATCAAAGGATTTTTCAAAGGATTTATTTTGGATCTCCCCCTCCCCCTCCCACTTTCAAATCTCTTACTAACTCTTCCTTCAGTTAGTTCTGACGAAGGGTCTCGGCCTGAAACATCGACTGTACTTCTTCCTAGAGATGCTGCCTGGCCTGCTATGTTCACCAGCAACTTTGATGTGTGTTGCTTGAATTTCCAGCATCTGCAGAATTCCTGCTGTTAAGGTGATAAACCGTTTCTTTAACTGCTATACCGCTTTGTGCCAGTGGATAGGGTGAACCACCACGCACTGTGACAAATGCATGACTTCATTTAAGAGTACAAACTTTATAAAAAGTGTTATAAAAAACACTGGTTTCCTGCAGTCCCCCCTTTTGATTCTATAAGGACTGTGGCAGAATCACTTCTGAAAATTCAGAGTAATCGCTTTTAAACAAACACAAAAAATGCAGATTCATTGTCATAATGTCCAATAATTATATTTGTGTTTGAAGTCTTCCCACAAACAGTATTTGTTTCAATCTGGAGTTACTTCAGCTCATTTGCAGTAGCTGGCGTGTATTCACTTACATTTGACTTCTACGTTAACTGCTGAATTAGTAATTAACAATACTTGGTAAGGACCTTCTAAACACGCTGCCAGGGGTTCCTTACACAGTTCCTTGACCAGGACCCACTCACCAGGAATCAAAGTGTGTCCTCATTCGGATGTACCAGAACCAACAGACACCTGTTGAGAAGCAGACAGAACAGTTTGTGTTGGTTTTGAACAATAGTCAACTAAACTACCTGACAAAAAACGTACATTAGCCTCTCTGAGATCGAGTGCACCCAGTAGTGACATAGGTCACCCCGTCGCCACTTCAAATAGACTCAGTTTTGTGTTCTTATTTGGAGTTGCCCTGATGCTGCATAAAAGCAATGACTGTCGGCCCAGGTACGACTTCCTCCTCATACTTAGTCAGCCATTGTTTGATGATGCCATTCTTGACAAACGTTTCCAGTGAAATGTGTTCCTTGGTCAGAGTCAATATATCATGACAATCTCCATCTAGGATTATAGTCCTTAATCACAGTTTTGGCTGTTTGAGTGGCAGGAGCTTATCTTGCTGGGATGGCTTCGACCCATCTTGAAAATATGTCCATTATTACTGACACATCGCAAATCCCTTTTCATGTCAGTAATGTCGTCCACCAGTAGATGTAAACATGGACTGGGAGGGACAGGAGTAGTTAGTTGAGGTAGCTTCTTTGTTAATCTGGGGTTTGTTTTCTGGCATGTTATACATCTCTAAACTATTTATTGAGCTTGGTTTATTTGCTGAGTTAATAGCATAGTAACCAGTATTCGAATGCCCACATATGGATGCAATTTGGATATATCCTTAATTCATTGAAGTTCAGCCCAACAACTTCCTTGGGTCATTCACCAATTTTTTCGGATCTAGTGGTTGATCACAAACCTCCTATTTCCTTTCTATCATCAGTCTTGTGTGTTTTCACTCTCTGAATTTTTACTGGGGCAAGTCCTGTCATGGCTGCCAGACCAATTAACTGATTACTGTCATCACCACTTAAGCCACTAGAGGTCTCTGTTGAGTCAGTATCACTTTGCAGTTCCTTGAGTTCCCGAGGTGCTGCTGTTTCAGTGTTGGCGGCCTTTCAACATGATTGACATCACTGTTAACACCGCCCACTGGGACAAACATCTCATTTTTCACAGCTAATCCAACCCGATTGTAGAAGAGGTTTTCCTTCCAGATGACCCTTCCATAATGTGTAACTGTTACCTTGTTCCTTCAGCTGACTTTCTCCTGAACCCCTCACTACGGTTGCAACATCAATGTCAGTGTTCGAGACTAAAACAACATTGGGACACCCATATCTTTCGCTGTTGGAGATTCCACAGGTTCTCACATTCCAGCGACTCAACTTCACTTTATCAAGTCGCGTCCAAGTTTATTGTCATTTAACTATGCACATGTATATAACGTATATTGAAATAGGACAACGTTTCTCCAAACCAGCGTATAAATCACAGTAGTGCAGATAACACGCGATGATTTAGGAAGGTAAGGATAAAATCTACAGATGAATACAGGAACATGTCTTTAGATGCTGTCGAGGAGGAATGTTCTTTCAAGGGCCAGCAGAAATGGTCAGGTCTCTGGCTGTGTGACTCGCTCTTCGGCTCAGAGGGTGAGCATGTAGGCATACTGGGCATCATGAAAGGATACTCACAGACTGAGAGGTATCTTAGAAGCTTGCGAAAATTCAGTGTTATCTAAAATGAAACACCCTGGTTTCATTGGCTGCGTAAGTTTAGGGAAGACAACCTCCAGCCCTGCCAAACTTTAGAGATTGATTCACATTGGATCCCACCCCAAATCTCGGTTTGTATGAATGCTGTGTCATTTGCTACCCTGTTACAAATTAATACCACAAAATAACAGACAGTACACTGAGTACAATTAAAGGAATTATGTTTATGCATCTTAATGGAAGTCTTATTAATGAATAACAAAAAGAAAAGGGCCCATTCTAATTTTACAGTCAAATGTGCATAAATTGGAGTTCATCTTGAACTTCTCAGTCACTCATGCGCTGGGTCCTTGGTCAATGTGAAACCACACACCACCTTCCAAGTGTCACTCGCAATCCATCTTGAACAAACAGGTCCCCCACCTGATCATATGCTACGACCAGTTCTCCCAGCATCTTCTCTCTTCATCTCCTCCTGAACAAAAGCCCAAGGCCAACCATATTGTCCCTCACCAAGAAAAAGCTCTTGCTAATTGGATGGCACATATTCCATATCATCCCTTACACTCAACAATAACACAAACAGGCTGAAAGCAAAGCAAGCAGCTCTTATAAAGCTACACAAAGTGAAACACATACAGCATAACAGTAAAATATTTGAACTAGAATATTACAAAATCATTGTCACACTTCTATAGCTGCGCTGTGGAGACAATACTGACTGGTTCTATCATGGCCTAGTTTGGGAACACCGATACCCTTGAACGTAAAAGCCTGCAAAAAGTAGTGGATACAACCAGGTCCATTGTGGGTAAAGCCCTCCCCACCACTGAGCATGTCTACAAGGAGTGCTGTCATGGGAAAACAGCTCCATCATCAAGGATGTACTCCATCCCAGCCATATTGTTTTCTTTGGAAGGAGGTACAGGAGACTCAGGATGCACACCACTAGGTTCAGGAACAGTTATCATCCCTCAACCACCAGGCCGTTGAACCAAATGAAATAACTTCACTCACCCCAACACTGCACCGTTCCTGCAACCTATGCTCTCAGTTTCAAGAACTCTTCATCTCATGTTCTTGATACTTATCGCTTATTTATTTATTATTCTTATTTCTTTTTGGTTTCTTTATGCATCTAGTATTTGCAGTTTACTGTCTTTTGTTCATCGGTTGCTTGACTGGCATGTGTGTGGTTTTTCATTGACATGATTGTGTTTCTTTGTATTTACTCTGACGCCTCAAGAAAATGAATCTCAGGATAGTATATGGTGACAACAAGGGAGGGTTTAAACTAGATTGGCAGGGGTGCGGAACACAAGAGAGTGAAGTCCATGAGTAGACAGGGGTATATTCAGCATCCAAAGAGTGTTCACACAGCAATCAGGATAGCCACCTTTACAGTGAAGTTTCAGATCAGACCACTGACTTACATTATATCTCACTCCATACAGTTATCTTAGCAGGTAGGATGGATGAAATGAGAGGACTGTGAATAGTTTCTAGTACCTAGAATATTGTGGCCAGAACAGAAAGTGGGTTTAGAGAAGGGCAGCCCCAGTGTTCAGGGATACTGATGCTTTTGGCATGACGAAGGAACAGATAAGACTGGAGAGGGTGTCGTCCTTTGGTAGCAGATGACATAACAGCAGTGCTCAGAGTGAACATTCTTGAGGGATGATCTAATGAGGGCATTTGGGTAAAACTTAGAAATAAGAAGTGGATGGTCACCTTGGTCTGGCTAATTAGAAATCCCCCAGTAGTGAGTGGAAACTCAAGGAGCAGAGATGTGTGGAGAAATTACACATAATTGTGAAAATAGTAGGGTAGTGCTCAAAGGAAATGTCAAATACCCTGGTGTCACCTGGGTCATCCAGAGTGCAAAGGGCCTGGATGGGGTGCAATTTGTGTGGGGTGTCCAAGAACCTATTTGGGAAGGAATCCTACTGAACCTCCTCTTAGGCAAAACATGGGTCAAGTAACTGAACTGTAAACTGGGGAGTCTACTGACCACAATTCTAGAATTCTAGTTTTAAATTTATAACGGGAAAAAAAGAGAGAACCATAGGATCTATCACTTTCCTATCAGATGGGTCCACATGGTAAAGTCCTTAACTGCAGCAAGGCTGACTCCATTTAAATAAAGACAAAGGGATAGTTGGCAAGTGGGAGCTTTTAAAAAGGTGATATCAAGAGTCCAGATGGCAGCATGTTCCTGTCAGTGTGAATGGTAGACATACCCAATACCGGAAACCCTGGCTGACAAAAGATATCAATGCTCTAGTAAAGAAAATACAGGAAGTGTACAATGTGTTTAGGCAGCAGGGTGTGAATGAATCCCTTGATGAATGTAAAGTTTAAGACCAGGCTTAAGAGGGGAAACAGGAGGGCAAAAAGAGGCTAAGAGATAGATTTGGCAGGCAAGGTTGATACCAAGGGTCATCGGCTACCTTAACAGTAAAAGGTTGACTATGGAGAGACTGCATCCTTTGAAAGACCATCACGATCGCCTGTGTGTTTAATAACGATAGGAAGCAGAGGGGTGGTGGTTGAAGATCGATTCTTTGAGTGGTGGACTGTGACTTGTGATCACCAGGGGTCAATGTTGGTACCTCTGATATTCATGATTTGTGCAAATTATTTGGAATGTCAATGTACAAGGCACAATTCAAGTTTGCTGATGATACTAAATGAGGGGGTCTTGTTGATAGTGAAGCAGGTTACCTTGATTTGCAAAAAGATCTTGACCTGTTTGAGACAAGGGCTAAGGAATAGCAAATGAGATCAAAGTGAGGTGATGCATTTTTGGACAGTCAAGCAGGGAAGGATTTGTACGGTAAATGGCAGGGCACTGATGAGTATTGTAGAACAGAGGGACCTGCAAGTCCTAGTACACAGTTCACTGAAATCAGCCACACAGGTTCAAATTTCAAAGTAAATTTATTATCAAAGTACATACATACAACTCACAATTAACATCCTAAGATTCATTCTTTTGCGGGCAATCACTGTAAACACAAGAAACAAAACAGAATCCATGAAAGACTGCATTCAACAGGACAGATGAACAACCAATGTGCAAAAGACAACAAGTGTACAAATACCAAAAGGGAAAAAAGAAATATTAATTTAAAAATATGATATTAAATAAACAATAAATATTGAGAACATAAGAGTCCTTGAAAGTCAGACCAAAGTTCGTGGGAACAGTTCAGTGATGGGGCAAGAGAAGTTAAGTGAAGATATCCCTCTGATTCAAGAGTCTGATGGTTGAGTGTTAATAACTATTCCTGAACCTGGTGGTGTGGACCCTGAGGTTCCTGCACCTCTTTTCTGAGTAGAGAACATTGTCTGGATGGTGTGGGTCCTCAGTGATGGAGGTTGCTTTCCTGTGACAGCACTCCTTGTATATGTGCTCAATGGTAGGGAGGGCTTTACCCATAATGGACTGGGTTTTTCCATTCAACGGGATTGGTGTTTCCATACCAGGCCATAATGCAACTAGTCGATATACTCTCCACCACACAACTATAGACATTTGCAAACATTTTCGATGTCATGCCATATCTTTGCAAACTGGTGAGAAAGTAGAGGCACTATTGTGCTTTCTTCATAATGACACTTAGACTAAGGAATTTAAAGTTGCTGAACCACTCCACCTCTGATCCCCTGATGAGGATCTTGGACTTCTGGTTTCCTCCTCCTGAAGTCAAATCCTCACCTTGACCTTGTTGACATGGAGTAATAGGTTGTTGTTGCACCACTCAGCTAGATTTTCAATCTCTCTCCTATATGTTGATTTGTCACCACACTTGATTCAGCCTATGACAGAGGTGTCATCAGCAAACATAAATATGGCATTGAAGTTATGCTGAGAATAAAGCGAGTAGAGCAGAGGGCTAAGCACACAACCTTGTGGTGTAACTCTGCTGATGGAGTTTTTGAGGAGATGACAAGGTGGTGAAGAAGGTAATTACCATGCTGGCCTTCATCAGTCAGGGAGATTCTGTGGCAGTTATGTAAATCGTTGATGAGGCCGCACTCGGAGTATTGTGTACAGTTTTGGTCACTCTGATATAGGAAAGACATTGACAAGCTGGAAATGGTACAGAAGAGATGTACAAGGATGCTGCCTGGACTGGAGGGTCTGAGTTATAGGGTGAGGTAAGCCATACTGGTTCTTTATTATCTGGAGCAGAGGAAAATGTGCGACAACCTCAGAAGTTTGTAAAATCATGAGGGGTATGGAATGGTGGATGGTCATAGACTTTTCCTCAGGGCTGGGAGTCCAACAAAGGAGGGTACTAATAGAAGGTAAGAGGGCAGAGATTAAAAAGAGACCTGAGAGTTAACTTTTTTAGATTAGATTATGAGGACACGCAGTCCTCTTTTATTATCATTTAGTACTGCATGCATTAAGAAATGATACAATGTTCCTCCAGTGTGATATCACAGAAACACAGGACAGACCAAGACTGAAAAACTGACAAAAACCACATAATTATAACATATAGTTACAGTAGTGCAAAGCAATACCATAATTTGATAGAGAACAGACCATGGGCACAGTATAAAAAAGTCTCAGAGTCTCTGGAAAGTCCCATTATCTCACGCAGATAGTAGAAGGAAGAAAACTCTCCCTGCCATGAGCTTCCAGCACCGCGAACTTGCTGATGCAGCACCCTGGAAGCACCTGACCACAGTCCGACTCTGAGTCCGTCCGAAAACTTCCAGCCTCTGACCACCCCTCCGACACCAAGCATCGAGCACCATCTCTGCTGAGCGCTTCGACCCCAGCCTCGGCCACCAGCAACAGGCAAAGCCGAGGATTTGGGGCCTTCCCCTCCGGAGATACTCAATTGCACAGTAGCAGCGGCAGTGAACCGGTCATTTCAGAAGTTACTCCAGATGTTCCTGCATGCTTCTCACATCTGCCTCCATCAAATCTGAATTGTGCACGGCATCCTACTTACAAATACCAGTATCATTCACCGGAGACGCCGCGCGCGCTGCCTTACGCCACCATCTTCTCCTCCCTCCACACTGAGAGTAGTGAGTACCTGGCAGCATCAATGGACCCGACTTGCTGAGTTTCTGCAGAATTTTGTGTGTGTTGCTTATTGATTTGTCAGGATTACAAACAGGTTATATTCCTCCATTCCCTGAGAGCTTTGGAGTTCTTGACTTCCTCCTCGGGACACTCTCCATCGGGTGAAGTGAGGGGATTCTGTGCAACTTGCTGGGGTTCTGCAGACTTTCACAGTGTACCTGGACCGATCCTTCAATGTGTGTACGTCAACCCCTCACCAGTGGGTGGCTTTGTACACCATGTCTCTGTGTCCATTAGGCTGAAAATAACTGTTCACTGTTGGATGTTTTTCCAGTTAGTTTGAAATTGCTGTGAATAAATTTTTTGAAGTACTGTAGCACTGACTTTGCAATGGTAATAGAGAGGGCAGGTAAGTGAACCAGAGAAACAGATTGCCCTTGTACAAAGAAAAACATTAGCAATTTTGCAGACATCTGGGATCTCTCTTCACTAAAGGAGATCCAAAGATAACTAGCTCTGGTTCCAGCCCACTCTCTCACCTCTTTATACTGGTGATCTCTGTTCCACTCTTTCAGTTGAGGTGAAGAGCCGTCATCCAAAATGTTGATTACCCATTTCCCTCAAAAACCTCAGATTCACTTGGACCATTTCTGACATCAACTTCCCCTTTCTTGGTCCATTTACAATTACTACAAAATGATTAACTCCCATAACCACCAGAACGACACTTCTGATCAAATTCTTTCATGTACGGATGCCATTCCTTTCTCTCAGTTTTCTATCTCTACAGTATCTGTTCTTCAGGACATCTGAAATGTCGTCTTTTCAGAAAGAGCAGCTTTCAGCTCACTCTCATGCTGTGGTTGAGAGACCCGACCCACATCTCCTCCATTTCCAGCAGTTCAGCACTGAACCTCCATCTCCCTCAGACAGAACAGTGAGAGAGTTTCCTCACCTTCCATCCCACCAGGCTTCACCTCCAGCAATTCATTCTAAACATTTCCAACAGCTACAATGTGATCCCACCATCAATCACATCTTCCCCTCCCCACCTATTTGCTCTCCACGGGGACCACCCTCTCTGTGATTCACTGGTTTGTTGACAACTCACCCTCCCCAGGCATTTCCCCTGCAATTGGTGATGGTGTAACACCTGTCCCTACACCTCCTCACCACCATTCAATCACCGAAACAGTCTTTCCAGTGAGGCTCAGGTTTCCATGCACCTCATCCATTGTTGACTATTGCATTCAGTGCTCTCAAGGTGACCCAGGTGCCGACTAGGGAACCACTTTAACAAACACCTGCACTCCAGACACAATGGCCATCGATAGCTCCCACTTGCAGCCATTTTAATTCCTCTCCCCATTGCCAATCCAAGCCTTGGAATCATTCAGTGCATCAGTGAGGCTAAAGCAAGCCAGAGGAATAGAATCTCATATTGCACTTGAGGTATCTACAATCCGATAACAAGAATATTGAAGTCTCCAATTTCAGGTGAACTTCTCCTCCTCTTTCCCCTTTTCTCTCTCTTCCTGATCTACTCAGATACTCCCATACACATCATTCCTTCCAAACTCCCCAACCCTAATGAGACCCCAGGGGAATTGTTTATTTCTGACAAGTAAATTTTAAGGGAGATCAAGCAGCAGTGCCATGGTCTCTTGGTCATCGTGGAGAGTGGACATTAGAGTGAGGTGGACTTTTTTCTGATACTGCACTTAGTATTCAACCTTAAAATGTCTAATTTCCTCAGCTCTGGTGAAAAGCTTGTGATATTAGTTTGTTTCTCTGCACAGATACGGCCTGTCCTGTAATTCCAGTAGTTTTTATCTCCTATTTGCAACATGTGCAGTTAGTTGTCTTTCAGTGATGATTTCATTCTTCCTGTTGGAGTTCAGATGCGAATTTTCTCTGAAGCTGATTTGATTCGAACAATTTGTTACCCTGCAATAATAACTGCAACCACTAGGAGTCAAGAGGAACACTCCAGATATTGAGGATTCAGATAAACTGGCTGCTGTAATAGTAACTGACAGTCTCTGAGTGTCAGTGTAACAGTCAGGCACAGAGACACTGCTGGACGGTGTGGGTGAAACAGTGCACAGGAGGATTCCACTGTGCCAGAAGGTCCTGAGACTACAGGAGCTCTTCAGATGAATTTGTCACACTGAAAGTGACAGACAGGGAAGGACAGGGTTTTCATTCATCACTTAGTATCTCACTGATGGGACATTTTATACAATTCCTGCTTTCACTCACTGGCTTTTTCTGTCAATACATCATTACCTTGAAATAATTTGCATTTATATGGTATCTTCAATAGAGCTTTGATCTGAGCTCTTGTTCGTTGGACTCTGTTTTTACTATTTTACAGTTGTGTTGACGATCGTTGACATCCATGAGTTGGCACATTTGGAGATGTACAGTATCTGGTCTACTCACTGACACTCCATTTCATTCCCTCCACTACTGATGTACAATGTATATTGCCTGTCCAGTGCTTCCAAGAGTTTTTCCTTCTGATTTGCAACATCAGCAGGTTTTCTTTACTTCGGTAAATTCATTTTGTCTGTTGTAACCCAGATGCTCACGGACTGTCCTCATTCAGGGATTCAACAGCTTCTTTCCATCGATGTTGCTCAATCAGCTGAGTTTCTCCAGTCGATTGCGTGCAGCTCCAGATCCCACCATTAACACACTCTTGTGTCTGGATTGAAGACAATTTGACTGGAAGCCTGTGTTACCTTGTAGTGATAAACTGAAACCACTAGGGGTCAGAGGAACACCTCCAAATATTCAGGCTTCAGTCAAACTGACTGTTGTAATACCGACCGACAGCCACTGGGTGTCAGTGTATCAGTCTGACGAAGTGTGTGGAGGTTAAAACAGTGCACAGGAGGATTCCAGACCATCAGGAGTTCCTGAGTCTGAAGGAGCTCTTCAGATGAATATATCACATTGGAATACGTCTTTCTTTCGCATCCTAAATGCACAATTGTTGGTAGGTTAATTGTTCACAGTAAATTGCACATGTATTTGTAGAGTCAGAGAATCAAGGATCATGGAAGCAGGCCCTTTGGCCCAATTCGTCCATGCTGACCAAGATGCCTATCCAAGCTAGTCACATTGACAGCATTTTGTGGGAACTTTTCCTATCCATTTCCCTCTTGATTTTTGCATCTCTACAAAATCTACACTCAGTCTCCTGCAAGCCAGAGTTTTACACCAGATCTAAGCTGGAGATTGCTAGAGATTTAATAATCAAGTACAGTAGCAGAAAGACATCCATCTCACTGTTAGTTTGACTCCTCACAGCGACTGTGAATAAATTATATGTTCTGCAATTTGTATATTCACTCCAATGAAAGTCCTAGTCGAGACAACCTCTCCCTTTAACTCAGTCATGGCAACATCCTTGTAAATCTTTTCTGAACTCTTTCCAGATTAATAACATCTTTTCACCAGCAGGATGAATAAAAACTGAACAAAATACTCCAAATACAACCTCACCAGCACCTTGTACAATGCCATCATGTGCTCCCAATTTTTACACACAATACCAACAGTCTTCTCCACCACCCTGTCTACATGTGACTCCACTTTCAGTGACATATTGGAGCAGAATTAGGCCATTCAGCTGATTCGGTCTGATCCGCCATTTGATCATGGCTGATCCATTTCCCTATCAACCCCATTCTCTTCCCTTCTCCCCATAATCTTTCACACCCTGACTTAACCAGAATTTATCAACCTCCATTTTAAACACACTCAGTGATCTGGCCTCCATAGTTGCTAAAGAAATTGTTCCTCATCTCTGTATGAAATAGACGTCCTTCTATTCTGAAGTTGTACCCTTTGGACCCAGCCTCCCCCACTGTGGGGAACATCCTCTGCACATGCATTCTTATCTAGGCCTTTCAACATTCGATAGATATCAATCAGATACTCCCTCTATTCTTCTAAATTCCACAGAGTACATTCCCAGAGCTATCAAATGCTCCTCATACGATAAACCTTTCAATCTAGGAGTCATTTTCATGAACCTCCTTTGAACTCTGTCCAATGTCAACACATCCTTACTTAGATAAGGGGCCCAAAGCTGCTCTCAACTCTCCGAGTGGGGCTACACCAATGCCTTATCAAGAATTACATCCTTGTTTTTATATTCTAGTCCTCTGAAATGAATGGTAACATTGTATTTGCTTTCCTCACCACTGACCTACAATTTAAACTTTAGGGAATTCTGCACGTGAACTCCTAAGTCCCTTTGAAGCCCCTTTGCATCTTGGATTTTTGAGTATTCTCCCCATTTAGAAACAGTTTACGCTTTTATTCCTTCTACCAAGGTGCATGATTATACACTTCCCAACAGTATATTCCATCCGACATTTCTCTGTCCATTCACTAATCTAAATCCTTCTGCAGCCTACCTGCTTCCTCAACACTACCTGTCCCTCCACCTACATACCTTCGTATTGTCCGCAAACTTGACCAAAAAGCCATCAATTCTGTCATCCAAGTCATTGACACAATGTAGAAAGAAGCGGTCGCAATACTGACCCCTGTGGAACACCATTAGTCACTGGCAGCCAATCAGAAAAGGTTCCCTTTATTCCCACTCTTTGTCTCCTGCCAGTCAGCCATTGCTCTATCCATGCTAGTATCTTTCCTGTAATACCATGGTTCTTATCTTGCTAAGCAGCCTCATGTGTGTCACCTTGTCAAAGACCTTTTTAAAATTCAAGAACACAATATCCACCGGCTCTCCTTTGTCTATCCTGTTTGTTACTTCCTCAAAGAATTCCAATGGATTTGTCAGACAAGATTTCCTCTGAAGGAAACTATGCTGACTTGGCTATTTTATTACATGTCTCCAAGGACCTTGAAACATCATTCTCAACAACCGACTCCAATATCTTCCCAGCCACTCAGGCCAGGCTAACTGACCTATAATATGCTTTCTTTTGTCTCTCTCCTTTCTTGAAGAGTGGAGTGACATTTGCAACTTTCCACTCCTCTAGAACCATGCCAGAATCTAGTGATTCTTGAAAAATCATTGTTAATATCTTCACAATCAATTCACCTGCCTCTTTCAGAAATCCAGGGAGTAGTCCATCTGGTCCAGGTGGCTCATTTACCTTCAGACCTTTCAGCTTCTCAAGCACCTTTTCCCTTATGCCCCAGGACACTCTCAAACCTCTGGCAAACTGCTAGTGTGTTCTACAGTGAAGACTGATGGAAAACATTTATACAGTTCATCCACCATTTCCTTATCTCCCATTACTACGTCTCCAGTGTTATTTTCCAGCATTCTGCTATCTACTCTTGCCTCACTTTCACACTTTCTATATCTGAAAAATCTTTTGGTATCCCCTTTGATATTATTTGCCAGGTTACCTTCATATTTCACCTTTTCTCCCCTTACGGCTTTTTTAGTTGCCTTCTGTTGTTTTTTAAAGCATCCCAATCCTCTAACTTCCCACTAGTTGTTGCTCTATTATAGGCCCTTTCTTTTGCTTTCAAGTTGGCTTTGACTTGCCTTGTCAGCCATGGAATGTCATCCTGCCTCCAGAATACTTGCCATTGCTCCTCTGCCATCATCCCTGTTAGTGTCCCCTTCCATTCAACGTTGGCTAACTCCTCTCTTATGACTCTGTAATTCCCTTTACCCCAGTGTAATACTCCACTGGAGCTGGAGTTGGATGTCCTCAGAATCATCCAGGAGGCTGAAGACATTATAGATGAGACTATTGAAGAGATGGTCACACCCAGAATAGAGGCTTCACACAGTAAATGGGTGACCACCAGGAGAGTTAAGGGGATTCAGCAGTCATTGCAAGGTTCCCCTGTGGCCATTCCCCTCAGCAATGTATACCTCTTTGGATACTGCTGTGGGTGATGACCCATCAGGGCACAGCAGCAGCAGCCAGGCTAGTGGCACTGTGGCCGGCTCTGAGGCTCAGCGGGGAAGGGTAAATTCAGGCAGTGCGGAAGTGGTGAGGGATTTGACAGTTAAGGGTAGAGAGAGGGGACCTATCGCCGCAAAATCGACATCCGGGTGGTGCGTTCCCTTCCGGATGCTAGGGTCCAGGATGTATCAGAGAGATGACAGGATGTTCCCAAAGGGGAATATGAACAGCTAGAGGTTATGATCCAAAAACACTGGCAAATGTTAGTATGTAGGGTTCGGAAAGAGGCTGAAGGGAAGGACCCCCAAGATAGTAATCTCCGGATTACTCCCGATGTACGGACTAGTGCTGGTAGGAATGGGATGATAGCACAGATGAATGAGTGGCTGAGGGGGGCAGGTGGTGCAGGGGGCAAGGTTTAAAGTTCTTGGATCATTGGGACCTTTTCTGGGGAAGGCCTGACCTGGATAAGAGACAAGTTCCACCTGGACTGGAGGGGAATGAATATCCTGGCCAGGACGTTTGCTAATGCTACTTGGGAGAGTTTACAGTGTCGGGAAACCGAGCACCAGTTCAGTAACTGAAGTACTGGACCAGAGGTTAGATGTCAGGGGAAGTACTGATATGCAAAATCGAAATTACCCTGGTATGATGAGATGCACAGTTTGAAGTGTCTGTGTTTTACTGCGAGGAGTATTATCGGTAAAGTGGATGAACCTAGAGCATGGATCGGGACATGGAGCTATGATGTGGCCATTACAGAGACTTGGTTGAGAGAGGGGCAGGAATTGGTGATTAATGTACCAGGTTTTCAAAGTTTTAGAAAAGATAGAGAAGGATGGAAGGTGCCGGGGGGGTGGGGGGTGGACGCCACTAAGGGACAATATCACAGCTGCACTGAAGGGAAACATAATGGAGGGATCAGACACTGTGTCCATTTGGGTGGAACTCAAGAATAGGAAAGGTGCAACCACAAGACGGTGGAACAAGAGGAGGGGCTGTACTGGTCCTGGTGTTGGGTAATGAACCTGGCCAGGTTATTAACCTCTCAGTGGATGAGCAGTTAGGGAACAGTGACCACAACTCCTTAACTTTCAGAATAGCGATAGATAAGGACAGCTATGGTCATTGCAGGAGATTCTTAAATTGGATAAGGGCAAATTATGGGAGCATTAGGCAGGAACTAAGAAGTGTTATTTGGGAAAACCTTTTTTTCTGGCAAGTCCACATCAGACATGTGGACAGTGTTTAAAGATCAATTGAGGGTGTTTAAAGACCAATTGCACAGAGTACAGTAAATGTATGTTCCTGTTAGAAGGAAAGGCAGAGATGGAAAGATAAGAGAACTTTGGATGTCATGAGAGATGATGAATTTTGTCAAGAAGGGAAAAGCATGTAAAGGTTCAAAAGTCTGAATCAAACAAAGCGCCTGAGGTGTATAAAGAAACCAGAAATGAACAAAAGAAAGGAATTCGGAAAGCTAGGAGGGGCCATGAAAAGTCCTTGGGAAGTAGGATTAAGCTGAATCCTAAGGTATTCCACACATACATCAAGAACAAGAGGATAACTAGGGAGAAGGTAGGGCTACTCATGGATAAAGTGGGGAACATTTGCTTGGATGTGGAGAAGGTGAGTGAGGTACTGAATGAGTACTTTGCTTCAGTATTTCCCAAGGAAAATGACATGGAGGAGCAGGAGATCAGAGCTGAGTGTATAGATACGTTATGGAATTTAGAGATTAAGGAGAAGGCAGTGTTGTCTATACTAATGAGTATTAAAGTGGATAAGTCCCCAGGGCCTGATGGAATTTACCCAAGGTTATTGAGGAAGATTGCTCCGCCCTTAACCAGTATCTTTGTTTCCTCTCTAGGCACAGGCAAGGTCCCTGATGACTGGCAATTAGCTAATGTTGTACCTCTATTTAAGGAGGGAACAAAGGAAAATCCTGCGAACTATAGAACAGGGAGTCTCACATCAGTTGTAGGGAAATTGCTGGAGAAAATTCTTAGCAATAGGATCTATGAGCATTTGGAAACCCATGGCCTAACTACAGAGAGCCAGCATGGCATTGTGCAGGGCAGATCATGCCTTAGCAACTTGATTGAGTTTTTTGACAAGGTGACAAGACTGACTGATCAAGGTAGAACAGTGGATGTTGTCCACATGGGTTTTAGTAAGGCGTTTGATAAAGTCTCTCCTGGGAGGCTAACCTGGAAGATTAGGATGCAAGGGGTCCATGGCAAATTGGATGTTTCAATTCAGAAGTCGCTTGAGCAGAGAAGACTGAGGGTATTGGTCAAAGGGACTTATTTGAGCTGGAGGTCTGTAATTAGTGGTTTTCCGCAGGGAACTGTGCTGATACTTCCGTTGTTTGTGACGTACTGTGTATAAATGACCTGGATGAAAATGTAGATGGGTGGGTTAGTAAGTTTGCAGATAGTGTCAAAACTCATGCAGTTGTGGATAGTGTAGAAGGCTGGCAAAGAATAGAGCACGATATAGATATGGGCAGAGAATTCGCAGATGGAGCTTAACCCAGATAAAGGTGAGGTGTTGCAACTCGGTAAGGCAAATGCAAGGAGACAGTACACTGTTAAGGGCAAGAGCCTTACTAGTGTTGCTGGGCAGAGAGATTTTAGGGTCCAAGTTCATATCTCCTTGAAAGCGGCGACACTGGTGGATAGGGTGGTTAAGAAGGCTTATGGAATGCTTGCTTTTATTCGTCAAGGCATTGAGTTCAAAAGTTAAGGGGTTATGTTGCAATTTGATGAAATTCTGGTTAGGACACATCTGGAGGATTGGACACATTTCTGGTCACCCCACTACAGGAAGGATATTGAGGCTTTGGAGAGGGTGCAGAAGAGGTTTAACAGATTGCTGTCCGGTTTTGAGGGAATGTGCTATCATGAGAGGCTAAACAAACTTAGGTTGTTTATTTTTGGAGTGGCGGAGGCTGAGGTTTACAAGATTATGAGAGATGTATGGTGGCAGAGGCAAATACATTAGAGACTTTTACCAGACTTCTGGATAGGTACATGAATATGAGGAAAATGGATGGATATAGACATTGTGTAGGTAGGAGGGATTAGTTTTAGGGGATTTTTGATATGCTTTTTAGCTGGTTCGGCACAACATTGTGGGTTGAAGGTCCGTTCCTGTGCTGTACTCTTCTATGTTCTGATAAATCTGACTTGCTGCTCCCTTTCAAATTGCGCAGTGAATTCTATCATAATTTGATAACTGGCTCCTAAGGGTTCCTTTACCTTGAGCTCCCAAATCAAATCTGGTTCATCACACAACACACAATCCAGAATATTTGATCCCCTAGTGGGCTCAAACAGAAGCTGCTATAAAAATCCATCTCACAGGCATTCCACAAATTCTCTCTCTTGGAATCTAAATTCAGCAACAAACCTGATTTTCCCAATCTATGACTATCATAACTTTGCTCTTTTAACTTGTGATTTATATCTCCCATTGTAATTTGTCGCCCACATCCTGGCTGCCGTTCAGAAATCTGTATTTAACTCCCTTCAGGAACTTTTTACCTTTGTAGTTCCTTAACACTACCCACAATGTTTCTACATCTTCCATGTCAACCCTCTGCCTACTTACCTATCTTTTTGATACAATGTGTATCCTTGGATGCTAAGCTCCCAACTATAATCTTTTATCCAGAAATCTGAAATCCTGCCCCCTGTACCAGTTTCTCAACCATACTTTCATCTGCCAACTCATTCTATTTTTATCCTCGAAGGTTTGTGGCACAGGCAGAAATCCAAAGATTACTGCACTGGAAGTCCTGTTTTCAGCTTTCTATTTGAACTCCAAGGCCTTTCTGTTCCACAACATCCTCCAGGACCCTATCGTTCACTGTGGAAGTCCTACCTGTTTTAAATTTCCAAAGTATTACACCTTGCACTTCCCTGAATAGAACTCCATTTACCACCCTTCAGTCCACTTACTCAGCTGAACAAGATTCCACTGTAATTTTCATAACCTTCGCTCTTGACTTTACTGCTTATCTTTCAGTGGGCTGCGATCATCGTGAGAGGTTGTTTGTTGATGATACAGCGCAAGGTTTAAAAAGAGCATGGGTGTTTTCAGGACGTCATTCATTGGTGACGCAGTGCAAAGTTTAAAAAGAGCTCAGATGCTTTTGGAACTTTTTGGTGGGCTACAATCAGTGCGAAAAGTCATTCGAGGGTGACACAGCAAAAGACTTAAAAAGTGTTCAGGTTTTTTTGGGACTGCAATCATAACAATCTATTAGGAACCTCGCAGGGATGAATAAAAGGAAGCAAGGTGAAAGTGGAGTAGCCACTGTGTGAGTGAACAGTGTTTGACGAAACAGGCTTCTTTGAAAACTGGCTTGGGCAAACACAGTTGTATGTTCTGAGTAAGTTTATAGTAAATTTATTTTTTCTGTTAGTACAGACCAAATGCTCTGACAATAGGTGCAGAGTTATAATAATAAGTATACTGCATTGGATATAGTTGGAGGGGATAGCCTATCAGGAGGCAGCCTCAGTGACCTGTTCTCTGGCACTGAGTCTGTCCCAATGGCTCAGATGGGAAGGTGGGGGTGTGGAAGAGGATTGCAGCAGTGATAGTGGATTCCATAATCAGAGGAGCAGGCAGCAGATTCTATGGATGTGAAAGAGACATCCAGATGGTGTGTTGCTTCATAGGTCACAGGGTCAGGGATGTCTCAGATCAGGTCGAGAGCATTCTAAAGGGGGAGAGTGAACAGCTGGAAGACGTGGTATATGTTGGTAACAATGATATAGGTAGGAAAAGGAGGAGGTCCTGAAGAGAGAATATAGGGAGTTAGATGGAAAGCTGAAGAACGGGACCTCCAGGGTTGTAATCACTAGATTACTGCCATGCACCAGTGAGGGTAAGAATAAGATGACTTGGCAGTTGATTGTGCGGCAGAAGAATTGGTGCAGGGTCTGTGTTTCAGATTTCTGGACCATTGTGATCTCTTCAGAGGAATGTACGACCTATACAAAAAGGACAGGTTACAACCTGAACCCGAAGCTGACAAGTATCTTTGCAGGCAGGTTTGCAAGAGCTATTCGGGAGGGTTAAAACTAATTTGGCAGGGGGCTGGGAACCAGAGTGGTAGGACTGAGGGTGGGGAAGTTGGTATACAACTAGATGCGGTGTATAGTGAGGCTGAGAGGAAAGGACAGGCAGCTGATAGGCAAAATTGAAGACAGGCAGATGATAGGCAAAAGTTAAAGTGTAACAGGGGGCCAAAATCAAAAAGAGTGATGAATACAGGACTGAAGGTGTTATATTGGAATGCACACAGTATATGGAATAAGGTGTTGTAGCACAGTTAGAGATAGGCAGGTATGACTTTGTGAGCATCACTGAGTCGTGGCTGAAAGAAGATCATAGCATCCAAAGATATACATAGTATCAAAAGGCAGAGGGAATGAAGTGGCTCTGTTGCTAAAAAATGAAAACAAATCTTTAGAAAGAGGTGACATAGTACCAGAAGATGTAGTATCATTGTAGACAGAGTTAAGAAACTACAAGGGGAAAAGGATCCTGATGGGAGTTATATACAGGCTTCTGAACAGTAGCCAGGATGTGGGCTACAAATTACAACAGGAAATAGGAAAGGAATGTAAAAAGAGGAAAGTTACAAGAATCATGGGGATTTCAAAATGTAGATAGATTGGGAAAATGAGGTTGGAGCTGGATCCCAGAGAAGAAATTCGTAGAATGCCTATGAGATTATTCTTAGAGCATCTTGTGGATGAGTCCAAAAGTGGAACAGTAATTCTGGATTGGGTGTAGGGTAATGAACCAGATTTGATTTGGGAGCTTAAGGTAAAGAACCCTGAGGAAAAATGATCATAATATAATAAAATTCACCCTGCAGTTTGAGAAGGAGAAGCTAAAATCAGATGTACTGCATTAGTATTATAGTGCTGTAAAGGGAATTACAGATGCATGAGAGAGGAGTTGATTGGAAGGGGTCAGTAACAGGGATGATTGCAGAATTGAAAAGGCTCGAGTTTCTGGGAGAAATTTGGAAGGCATAGGAAAGATGCATCCCAAAGATGAAGAAGTATTCTAAAGGGAGGATGAAACAACCATAACTATGAAAGGAAGTCAAAAACAGCACAAAGGAAATGAAAGGGCGTATAATATAGCAAAAACCAACAGAAGGCTTGCTGTCTAATATGTGCTATATGCAGGTTGTGCTGTGTATGACTGTTTGTACTGTGTTTTGCACCTTGGCCGTGGAGAATCACTGCTTTGTTTGTCTATATTGATGGGCATTCACGCCTGGATGAATGACAATAATTGAACTTAAACTTGAAGGCAACTAAAATAAGACATAAAGAGAGAAGGGATGAAATATAAAGGTAAGCTAGCCAATAATATAAAAGAGGATACCAAAAGTTTTTTCATACATTTATCCAGTAAATAAGAGACCAGAGTGGACATCGGACCACTGGAATATTAAGCTGGAAAGGTAGCAATGTGGGCAAAGAAATGACAGGAGAACTTAGAAAATATTTTCTGTTAGTCTTCACTGTGGAACTCACCAGCAGAATGCCAGAAATGTAAGAGTGTCAGGGGGCAGAAGTGAGTGTCATTTCTATTACGAAGGAGAAGGTGTTTAGGATGTTGAAAAGTTTGAAGGCACTTAAATCACCTGGACTTGATGGACGACACCTCAAGGCTCTCAAGGAGTGAGCTGAAGAGACTGTGGAGGCATTAGTAATGATCTTTCAACAGTCATTAGATTCTGAAATGGTTCCAGTCATCAGGATGGACTTCTGTGCTCAGTCTGAGCAAACACACTTTCAGTTGTTGGTGGGAGTCTCCCAACTGCTTCAGAACATAAAGTGCAGGTGTACATACATTTGAACTGACCATTCCCATAACATAATCAATACATCAATCAGTAACAGTCAATCATCATTACCGTGAGCCTGTTCCTGACAAGAGGCAAATGCTCTGTAACGAGCAGAGGGTCTTGCTGTTTCTGTATCTTCTGCCTTTTGGTTTTGATTTATTTTGTCTCATTCTGTGTGATAAACGGTGTGACCAAATGACCAAGTTATCAGAAGATTGATGCCGATAAGAGAGACAATGGGGAAACATTCAGAAATGTTAATGAGAGACGAGAGAGAGTAACGAAAAGAGACACAGTTCCGAGTATTGTCAGACCAGTTGCTTTGAACCTGAACTGATTGAAGTTTCACGGACAGGCGATACCCCAACAGGGGGATAAAAGGAACAGGTTCGCTAAGGCAAGCGACACACCACGACACCACGAGATAACAAGACCCTGGAAGTGCGTTGTGCCCCCCCCCGCACAAGTTGGTGGAAGTTTTGGAGGTCTGGTCACGGGACTGACCATAGACGCACAGGGTGGAAAGGTACGATCGGCGGGAACCTGGTGTATGTGTCCGCCCTTGCCTGGGTGCCGGGTTCACCGCAGAAGAACGTTCGTATCCGGAACGGAGGGGTCACAGTCAGTGACCTCAGAAGACATTACAAAGGGCTTGCCCGAAAGCTAACTGCGAGGAATATCAAAGGTCTGTTTGAATCCGATTTGAGTATCATCATTCACTCTCTCTCTCTCTCTCTCTCTCCCCAATGGCACAACAGCGATTACTGCAAACTGAACTAAATTGAACTGAACTCTGCGTCACTTGAGACTGATCATTTTACCCCTAGACTGTGATAGAGCTTGATTGATCCTATTATCCTAGTTCTGTGTACATATGTGTTTTATCATTGCTAACCTGTTGCATTTATATCCTTACTATTAGAGTACTGTGTTACTTACTTCTTTAATAAAACTTTCTTAGTTCCAATAATCCAGACTCCAACTAAGTGGTCGATTTCTGCTGGTTTGGCAACCCAGTTACAGGGTACGTAACAACGCGAACCTGTTGGTTGGTACAAAGCATAACATTAGAATTGTATTTCCATATGTAAAGCAGTGTGTTTGTTCTTTTTAGTAACACAGCTCCACTGGGAGGGCCCCCTGCTCAAATTAAACCTGCCTGTGAAACCTGAGAGGAAGTGTAAGGACTGAGTGTTAATGTTATCACAGAGTTTCAGACATCTGTCAGCTATTAATAGCAAATAGTTACTGAGCTTCAAGTAAACCTACAACACAGAACAGTATAGCACAGGAACAGGCCCTTCAGCCCATGGTGACTGTGACAACCACAACACCAAATTAATCTAAACTGAACTATCTGCACAGAATCCATATCCCTCCATATCCTGAATGGTCATGTGCTTTTTCAAATGTATCTCAACTGTACCATCATGCTGATTCACCACCACTCCTGCCAGTGCATTCCAGGCAGCTGTCACTCTCTGTGTAAAAATACAACCCACAAATCTCCTTTGAATGTTACACCCCTCAACTTAAATCTTTGTCCTTTTGGATATGACACTTTACCCTGGGAAGATGACTCTGACTGTCGACTCTGTCAATAACTCTCATACTTTTATAAGTCTCTATCAGGTTGCCTCTCAGCCTACGCTCCAGAGTAAACAGCCAAAGATTGTTCAACCTCTCCTTACAGCTAATATTCTCTAATCCAGGCAACATGCTCGTGAACATCTTTTACACCTTCTCCAAAGCCTCCACATCCTTACAATGAAGCAACCAGAACTGAGGGTTCATGAAGTTTCACCCAGGTTAATACAGGCATGAAACCTATGCTTTAACTTGGACAAAAAGTAACCTACTCTCCTCTTACCCAGTCGCATGAGATTCTCCCAGCAGGGACACCGTCTCCTTGATGCTGGAATGTGCTGGATTTGACATTTGGGCTCTTTCCTGTGAAAACTGGGACATTTTGTACCTCATTCGAAATATGTGAATCTTTTATCTGCTCAAATACACCCTGGATAAGGAGGGTCATGAGCAGGTTGAAGGGTAAAGCATATTTCCACGTCATGGATGATAAAAATACCTGATAGGGTGGAGGAGAAAGGTGGTTCAGTCTTCAGGCGAGTAAAACTGTTGTAAATAATCACTAATCATCCAATTTGGATTATTTATCCAGAGAGCTGGGAGAATATGGATCTCTCCCACAGAAGTGAATGTGGGGAAAGGGAACAAAAGGAGAAGTTAACCCAGTTGCACAAAGATGGAGTGACTGGAGGTTTGTGTGGAAAATAAACAATGACATGAAATAATTGGTCAGAATCTGCTCCTGTGCAGTACATTTCATTTAACTCTGTGTTGTACCAGAGTCACGGGAGAGAAACAAAATCTGTTGAGTTTCCTGTCCTTCACCATGTTCCTCTCCCAATCTTTATCTCTTCCTGGGACTTTCACTCTCCTGTTCTCCCCACACTCTCTGCATATCCACAACATTTCTCTCCCATTTCCTCTTTCCCCTTTCTGTCACCCTCTCATCACTTCCTCCCCATTTCATTCTTTTACTACTGCATGTCTTTTATCCTCTTCCTCCTTCACTCTCTCTGTATGTTCCTCTCTTTATTTTCCCTTCACTTTTCTGTCCATCACCCAATCCCAAACCATTTCTCAGGAACTGTTGTTTCTGAATGGTCAGGTATATCAGATTGTCAGACTCAACTGGTTTCTGCCTTCACTCCCATCAGTATCAGAAGCAGGTTGAATATCTCTGACATCTGTTGTGAAAAGCCATAAATTACGATAAGATACATATATATATAACTCATGCAAATGAAGAGCAAAAATAGGAGGCAGTGTTCATAAGTTGGTTCATTGCCTGTTGGGAAACCTGATGGCAGAGGGGAAGAAGCTGTTCCTAAAAAGTTGAGTGTGTGTCTCCAGGCTCCTGTACCTCCTCTCTGATGGTAGTAATAAGAAGAGAACATGTCCGGTATGATGTGGGTCTTTAATGATGGATGCCGGCTTTTTGAGGCATTGCCTTTTGAAGATGTCCTCAGTGCTGGGGAAGATGGTGCCCGTGATGGTGCTGGCTGAGTTTGCAACTCTGCAGCTTTTTCTGATCCTGTGCAGTAGCCTGTCTGTACCAGACGGTGATGCAACCACATCCAATGCTCTCCATGGTACATCTGTAGAAATTTGCTAAGAGTATTTGGTGAAACACCAAATCACCTCAAACTCCCAATGAAGTTTAACCTCTAATGTTCTCTCTTTGTCATTTCATCAATAAGTTGGACCCAGGATAGATATTTAGTGATGTTGACAGCCAGAAATCTGAAACTGCTCACCCTTTCCACTGCTGATCCCTCAATGATACCTGGTGTGTGTCCCCCCACGTTCCCTTCCCGAAGCCCACAATCAGTTTATCATTCTGACTGACATTGAGTGAAGGTCATCGGTGTGACACCACTCAACCAGCCAATCGATCTCACTTCTGTACCCCTCCTCGTCACCATCTGAGATTCTGCCAACAACAGACAAATGTGAAGATGGCATTTGAGCTGTGCCGAGCCACACAGTCATGGGTGTAGAGAGAGTAGAGTGGAGCATGTCCCATATCTCAATTCAGAATGGGACAGAGGCAGTGGGAGCTGGAATGGGATAGCCAGCTGTGAGGTTTCAACTTATGGCTGTAAGCCAAGAAAGTTTTAAACAATCTGTAATGAATACAAGCCAATGGTAGGTTGAGACAGGTACATATGAAAATACTCAGGTGTGCTGAGAAACATAAGGAGGTAAACTGCCCACAGTCACAGAGGTTGTTGTTTGGTGAGCTCGTGTTTCAAGAGAGGTCTTGGTTCTGCTGTGTCAGCTGACTGACGCAGATTCCATAAGGGAATAATCAATCCCAGTGGACAGAGAGGGAATGTGGAACGTTCTCTTTGGATGAGAGACCCCTGGCAGGTTTGGGTTTTAATAAATTGTAAGGACATATTTAAGCCAGAAGTCTCAATGTCCTGCAGTTAATGGGGAAAACAGGGATACAGAGGGGTGGATATCACACTGCTCTAGAGTAGAGATCTAATTAGACCACATCTGGAGCACTGGCTGTGATTCTTGGCATCACCCCTCAGGAAGGATGTGTCTTCCTTGGAGAGGGGTTGTGTGGACCAGGGCCAGTGAAGTGCTAGTGGGAATGGGATAGAATATTTGGTCTGGTCTCCTGTTCTCCGAAGTGTGGGAAATTGGGGAGTTTAAAAACATTCAAGAATGGTGCAGAAGAATAACCCAAGGAATCCATTACTTCAGGATATATTGGGCACTAGAAACCCGTAACTCTCCCTGGGAAGTGGTCAAGACTAGGGGGATGGTGAGAGGTGTCAGTTGAAACTTCAAAATCAATAGAATTTTGTTTGAGTTCAATTATTAAAATATGTGGAGCCAAGGAGGGTAAATGGAGCTCGGACACAGGTCAGCTTTAGAGGGAATAGACTGGAGGGTTGAACAACCTCCTTCTGACACTCAGTGTACAGGTTAAATTTGAACAGAATCTCTGTGTGCAACACACATAGAAGTTGCTGGTGAATGCAGCAGGCCAGGCAGCATCACTAGGAAGAGGTCCAGTCGACGTTTTGGGCCGAGACCCTTCGTCAGGACCTGGGTACAGCTGTTGATTTACCAGAAACACATTTCATATTCTTATTCTTGACAGGTGGATGAAACTGGGCAGTGATACAGGGGATATTTCCTTCTCAGCTTCCTGTAGGAGATGTGGCTTGACTTTATCTGAACAGGGGGCTCTCCAGAGGAAATAGGCTTACTAAAAAGAATAAGCTTGATGTTTAAGACATGAAAATACTTATTTGATTAAGTGACCAATACCAATTAACAACTCCTGTATTTCCGAAAAGAGGATTGACTAATGGGACTGAAAGTCTGAAGGGAGAAGGAGTCCATGCAGGTATGGAGACATGAACCAAACTGAAGTATTGGGTTCTATGGGAAGAAAACAGAGATTGGCTCAGATTGAAGTGGCGCTTATTTATGCTGCAAGCAGGAAATTTGTGCACTGGCCCAATGCCATTATACTGATGGTTCCAAATAAACTGCTCGAGTTCAGATACAACACTGACATCTGCACAAGAATGGGAAAAATTGCCTAGTACGTCCATTATTAAAATACAGGACAAATCTAATTAGACAATAATGGCCCAATTCATCTACAGAATCTTCAGTAAAGTGATGGGAACCATAGTCGACAGTATTGGAAAGTGGCAGTTAGTGACCAAGTAACCTAATCACCAGTGACCAGTTTGGGTTTTGCTGGGACCACTTGGTTCTTCATTGATCAATCTTTTTGTCTTATCTGTTGCTATCAGTTCCTCTGGCAACACATTCCAGATACCAACCACAATTTTGCCTCATAAATCTCATTTATACTTTTCCCCTTTCACCTGAAATCTCCGCCCTCTGGCATTTGACATTTCTACTCTTAAAAAAAAAGTCTGTGACTATCTATGCTTCTGATAAATTTACATACTTCTGTCAGTCCATCCCACAGACTCCAACGCTCCAGCAAAAACAGACCAAGTTTATCCAACCTCTCCTTACAGCGAATATCCTCCAATCCAAACAACACTCAGCTGAATCCACTCTTCACCTTCTCCAAAGCATCCACATCATTCCTGTAATGCAATGACTAGAACTTTACCTGCTCCAAATGTGAAATACAAACTCAAGATATGCTGGACAAATTTGGAAGGGATCCCATATGATCTAAGAATTCAGCAGAGGTTCTCCCTGTGGATGCTATCAAAAGCCCTTACCACTCTGTGCACTGCTCCATGATGTTACACAGCATGAAAATCTGGTTGACAGAGCCTCTATTCTTCCTGAAGCCAACTTGCTCCTTCTTCAATCACACATCTGCAGCACCTGTAATCTATGGGACAATGACATTGGTGAGAAAAAATTGTGATGCCACACCAGTTGTTGCAATCACTTAGTGCTCCTTTCTTGGGGATCCTAACTCCCTTTGTCCAGGCCGTGGACACTTGTCCCCATTCCCAGATTATAGTGAACAGTGGTTGCAAGATGACTGCTGCAACTTTTGGTTCAGCTTTGAACAGTTCAGGTCCAAATTGTCATGTTCTGGAGCTTTGCTGTTTCCTAATGATTTAATCACAGTAACAATCTCTTCTTTCCTGGGTGGATCTGCATTGATGGCAAGGTCCTCTGTGTCTACTCAGTAAATCTCCAAAATACCCTGTCCATCGTCATTCGTGCTCTTGTCAAAAGCAGATCGTTATTACCTCTCATGGGGCTACTGGATCTGGCATGGAACTTTCCGCGTACCAATTTTGAAATCTTGTATATATTTTCCTGATCATGTCGACAGGTTGCTGCTGTGGCCACCATGCAAGGTCTTCCATGTAGACACTCTTATCCATTCTTAGAAGCTCTTCACTTTCTTGCTAGCTTCAGTGAATGCCAATTGAAGTTTCACCTTAATTCGTGTTGACTTTGCATTGAACACATTCTCCCTAATTCTCCATCTTTCTTCTAAGGTTGTCCATGTTTCCAGCTGTATCCATTCTTTGTTTTTCTTTCCAGCTCTGTAATGTAGACAAGCCTCACTGATCTCCTTGAACACTGACACAATCTGTTTCCACATTGTGTTGATCTTGTACACTGACACATCCTCGCCAAGGCCTGAAATTTGTTCTTAAGTTGATGGTAACGGCAGATCACACTGATATCACTGAGCTTCTCAACATCAAAACATCTTTGTACATGTGCTCTGGTCCCAGTGCTACCTAGCTTGAGTTTTATCATGGTTACAACAAGGTGGTGATTACTTCCTGTATCTGCTCCTCTCTTCACCTTTACACCCTGCAAGGATTGTCTCCACGTACCATTGATCATCAAATGGTCAATCTAATCTTGTCACGTCCATTGGGTGAGCACCATGTCAGTTTGTGGAGTTCATGGTCTGGAAAGAGGGTTCCTCCTCTGACAAGATTGTTCAAGGCACAGAATTCCACCAGACTTTCACCATTGTTATTGATCGTTCTACATCCTTATGTATCCATGACCCTAGTGAAGTGTGAGTTGTATTTTCCACTTTGCCATTTAGATCTCCCATGATGATGATTATGTCATGGCGTGGTGTTAACTCTACCTCTGCTGCTTGTAGAAGATGTCCTTTTCTTCAATGTCACTCTTGTTGTTATTTGGCACATAGCACTGCATCACAGTCATGACCACTTCCTTCACTCTCAGCCTGACTCTTACTAGCCAACTGTTGATTGGTTTTCACTCCAGCGGGCACTTCTCAATGCCTTTCTTCAAAATGACAGCTACACCATCATGACACTGACCATCCTCCCTTCCTGAATATAAAACTGCTTCACCAGTTGCTGCCTTTCATCTGCCAGACCCTGTCCATCTGCTGTCACTGATGTCAGTGTATTTTGGCTGTAATGACACATCACTGTGGTTATTTGTGCAAGCTTGCCAGTGTTGTACATGGTTTGTACATTCCAAAAAACATTTTTGGTCTTGGTCTTGGCAAAGTTCATGGCTCCCTTCACCATGCCTGTAGCTTCCTCTCTGTTTTCACTCCTGTCAGCCATGCACGTCCCGGGGTGGTAATTAGGGAACACCATCACACTCAGATGTAGAAGGATTCTTCATTGCTGTTTCCGTAATTGTGAAGAGAGTCCTTGACAAGGATGGTTTAGATTATGAGAACACTCAGTCCTCTTTTATTGTCATTTAGAAATGCATACATGCATTAAGAAATGATACAACCTTTCTCCAGAGTGATATCACAGAAAACAGGACAAACCAAAGACTAACACTGACAGAACCACATAATTATAACATACAGTTACAGCAGTGCAAAGCAATACCATAATTTGATGAAGAACAAACCATGGGCATGGTAAAAAAAAAAGTCTCAGAAGTCCCCGAGTCGATCGACTCCCAAGGCCCCAACAGCAGGTGGCAAAAGGGAGAAACTCCCTGCCATAAACCTCCAGGCACCGCCAACTTGCCGATGCCTTGGAAGCAGCTGACCACAGCTGACACTGAGTCCATCCATCCGAAAACTTCGAGCCCATACCAGCCCCTCCGATACAGCCTCCCGAGCGCCATCCTCTGCCAAGCACCTTCAACCCAGCCCCAGCAGCTGAAACAAGCAAAGCCGAGGATTTCAGGGCCTTCTGCTCTGGAGATTCTGGTTACCACACAGTAGCAGTGGCAGCGAAACAGGCATTTCAGAAGATTTCCAGATGTTCCTCCATACTGTTACGTCCGTCTCCATCAAATCAGAATTGTGCACGGTCCCCTACTTGACAGATAACAGATATTCATCACTGGAGAGGCCATCACGTCGCCATCTTCTCCTCCTCCAAATGCTGGAGTATCCGAAGCAGAGATCAAGACATGGAATCAAACTGGATCGAGAACTGAGCACAAAACAAATGCTAGATGATATCAAGCAACACACATCAAAGTTGCTGGTGAACGCAGCGGGCCCGCAACTTTGATGTGTGTTGCTTGAATTTCCAGCATCTGCAGAATTTCTGTTGTTTGCTAGATGATATCACTAGTAGGGCTTATGATTGAGCACCAAATATCAGCTCAGGTGTTCTTTAAGTAATTCTGCGTGTCCAAAACATGATTGCCAATTAGCGGGATCATTCTGATCCTTAAAGGGGCTGCAACCAGCTATCCGTACTCTAGAGAGTTAGAGTGTCTAAATCCTGGAAGCTGGTGTGGTTGGGAGCATCTTGAAACATGCACAATTTTTCTTTTTGATGAGTCAGGTTCATTAACCCTGACCTGAAACTCCGAACCTGGAGGAACACTTGACCACTCTTAGTCTGGTCTCTACCCTTTGACCTGTTCGGCATGGGTGGACATACCTAGAGCTAAAGCACAAGACCCTGACTCAAGCAAACATGGATCTCTGGGTCACTGAGGCACTCAAGCCTCCAAACCCTACGGCAAGGTTGTGGTCATCTTGAAGGAAAAATAATATTCACTATTTTCGTTCGTGCCATGGTGGGGTTGTTGTATCAGGTGGACATAAAAGGTTTGGAAGGTTCTCCACTATCTGTCCCAACATTGATCCCTCAACCAGCATCACAGAATGTCAGATCTCTTTATACCTCATTGCTGTTTCAGAGAGGTTGCTCTGTGTAATTTAGGTTCCACCTTCTCTCCGTGACAACAGAGACTCCACTTCAAAAGGTACTTCATTGTCTGCAGAAACTGCTCTGGTTTTCCATGGAGTCATGAAAGCTGCTGAGTGATGACAAATCACCTCGAGAGGGGGGAGCTTTGGTTTGATTAGCAATTCAGTCAATGTGGTTTATAATTTACTGAGGATGCAAGATTTGGGACACACAATACTCCCATCACCAGGGTGGGAAAACAGAATTACCCACCTTGCAGATCTGCACCTTGGATGCCCTCCCCCCATCAGTTTCATTTCAATACGGACCGTTCTGCCAACCTACTGGGGAGCATCCTGTTACCAGCAACAACAACTTCTCCTGTTGTGTGGCTTCAGCTCCCGAGTTCCCTCATCAAACATCCTGTTCCTCTCATCGGCTGAAACAGGTCCAAGAGATTTTGTGGGGGAGAATTGCTGAGGGCTTGGCCATGAAATTCATGGTGCCAGGTCCCTGAAAAAGAAAATGTCTTCTAAGTGTAAATTCCACCCACTTCCACCAGGAATCTCTGTTTAACATTGATTCTCGTGGTGTGGGTGCAGTCAGAAGATTGTGTAGTAACTCTTCTTGTTCTTAATACATTTTCCTGCAAAGACAATCTCAGTCTGTGCCTCTATGGAGAATATCTGTCCACTGACGGGTGTTTCTCAGTCCCTGTCTCTCAGAGGGATATCTGTCCACTGACTGGTGTCCCTCATTCTCTCTCGCCGGGATTCTGTGTGTTTCAGTTTACACAAACTGTTCATCGCTGAAATTGATGAATCGAGCAGAGTGTGACAGATCTTTAATCCGGATCTGGTCACTGCCGCCAACCTGCCGCCTGTTGCAGAGACAAACATCTTTTGGGGAATTGAAATCGCTGCTGTGGGTGGGGACAGGAAGCCGCGCCTCTGGTTTCAGTGTGTGAGAGCCTGTTCAAACCGCGGCTCCCTCTCTCACTCACAGCCCACGTCCCTATTTAAACAGCGCTCACTGCGGCTCCGGACAAAGCCGGCCTGAGCTGCAGTCGCCGATCTCAAAAGTGTCCAAGTTTGGCTCAGTGTTCAGGGCGATGGGGGTCGTTCCTTATCTCTGTCTCCTCCTGTCTTGTCTGGCAGGTGGGTGTCCCGCGGCTTGTCGCCCTCCCGGGGCCGGCTGTTTCTCGGAGGCTTTGTGAACCTCTGGCCGTGGAACATTTTATTAATTTCTGCTCTTTTTTATTGACAGGCGTGCGGTCCGACATCGTGCTGACACAGCCCGAGTCAGCGGTGGTAAAGCCCGGCCAGTCCCACAGACTGACCTGTGCGGTCAGTGGGTTCAGTCTCGGCAGCTATAACGTGTACTGGGTGAAACAGGTCTCCGGGAAAGGGCTGGAGTGGGTGGCGCTTATATCGGGTGGTGGTAGCAAGTACTACGCGCCTGGAGTCCAAAGCCGATTCGAGGTTTCCAAGGACAGCAGCACCGTCTATCTGCAAATGAACAACCTGAGACTGGACGACACGGCCACCTACTACTGTGCGAGAGACACAGTGAGAGAGACCGGGACTGGACCGGGACAAAAACCCAGCGAGAGCGCCTGCCCTTCGGGCGCTGAGGGAAAGGACAGCAGTGATCGCCACAGCTGTATCCCGGTCGTTCTGGGCCACATCCGCTCGTCCACGCAATGGAAGGCGGGTTGTCAGCGGGGATTCCCGAGAGTAGATGCTGGCCGGATGGACCGAGGGGCTCAGCGGATCACTTCAGAGGGCAACTCGGAGCCAAGAGCCGTGAGTGGGAATGGGGTCAACGATCGACCTGGTCGGGAGTCGGTCCTTCGTCTACACGAGACAGTAAATGGTCGGGCTATGAGGAGCATTAATGATCAGAGACACTTTGGTGTTCTGGTGTGGTTTGACTGAGGAGTGACTGTGCTGGGAGACAGTGAGAGGGGCGGAAGTTATCGTACGGCGGTGTATCACTGTGACTATACTGGGTGGCACAGTGTGAGAGATGGCGGCTCCCTCCATACACAAACCTACCGCATCAAAACTCTTTAAATCGGGCTCTCTGGGCGCTTCCACCGGCCTTCACCCCGGGACCCGTGGATATAAATCAGATCCCGAGCGGATAAACCGGGAGTAGGTACAAGTTCCACTGGAGATGTGCCTGGAAAGGAACGGGACCACCGAGGAGGAGCTGTCAGTGGAAGCCCAGTGAAAGGTCCCGGTGGGTTATATCATCTCCACTTCAGCACTGGGATGGCCGAGACTGAGACCCGCTGTGTGGGACACCCGGACACAGAGGGAGGGTTTAATAAATCCGCTGGCCGGCTCTGGGATCCACTGGATTTCGGATTGGATGTGATGAGGGCGGTTTGTGGCCTGCGGTGAAGCACCGTGACTTGGAGCACGGTGATGGGGAGCTGAACAGAAACTGGTCCTGACAAAGGAACGTCTGCAGCGCAGTCTGTCTCCACGGATTCCGCATTGCTGCTTCCCAGAGTCAAATCCCTGAAGCCTCACTCGGGTTGCTGGGCGCAAATGTCCATTTCTGGACAATTGAAAGCCCAAAAAGGATTCGACTCTGATTCTGCGGGACAGCGGGAGCCGTTGTCCACAGACAAGGACACTGTGAAAATGCCTCTTTAATTCACACGCCAGGAAGAGACAGGGACGGAGTTTGGAATGGAAATCCAGGAAGCAGCTGCTCCCGGTCCGGACAGGGATCATGTTGACATTTTGCTGAGATTATTGGATGTGACGGGCAAGTGAAGTTACTGCACTGGGTGAATGGGGAGACGGAGCACTGTGACTATCTTGACTACTGGGGCGGAGGAACCTCGCTGACAGTGACTTCAGGTAAGACCAACTTCTCAATTGTATCTTCACGCACTAGTATTTTATTTATTTACGGTTTTGGCGAATTCGGTGATTCGCCTGAAATCAGTGAGATATTTAGAGCAAGTACATGAATCTCCCCGAACCGGCGGGTTTCTCTGGAGCCCAGTAACAGTACAAGGGTACATACCCCACCCACCAGTGAACTGTCCACAGACCGGGAACAGGCTCAGGGGAATGGGGTCGGATCTTGTCACCAGACTGTGCCTTGACACCGGCCGATTGTGCTGAGTGAGCTCAGTGTTTGGTTCAAGTCTGGCTTCTGATCCTCAGCACCAACTGAAGCCACGTTCAGGGGCTGAGCGTTTCAGTGCAGTTGAACTTGTTCCCTGTCAGTGACAACAATGGATCTGTTCAGTGTCAAGTTATTGGGATCGGGTTTTACTGTCGGCTGCTTTCATGTTGAAGGTAATGGGATTAAGACATAATCTGAGGGAATGGTGTACACATGTATGATCTGGTTGATGGCTCAGTATCCCCAGGGTACAGGTGGGTGTCAGTCCCATCATGTAATGTCCGGCGTGAGGTCCGTCCCGGGATACAGCAAAAGTATCGGATTAATTGATGGGATTAAGGTTTTAGTTTTATTCCCTGATGGGTGAGGAGCTGGGGTACGGTGGGGAAGAATTTTGGAGTTGGGAAGGCAGTGGGGAAGTGGTACAGGAAAGGTAAGACAGGGAATTGAAATCACAATTCCTTCACACATTCCGGGCAGCCTTGTATTGGTGGGGCGGGGGGGAGTGGGGAGTGGTGCAGGTGGGGTCGGGAGGGAAGCGTTCAATTCAATAATGTGTAATAGAGGAGCATTTAAGGGAAGGTTTGTTGATGAACGTTTGTAATCTGGAACACACTGCCTGAATGATGGTGGTGGCCAATAGTCAGTGTAGAGAGGGAACAGGAGGAGATCCGCCTTTTGTAGGGATACAGGGAAGAGCAGAGAGACCAATGGGTGTATTGGGTTTGTTCAGCTAAAGGGAAGCACGGACACTATCGGATGAATGGTCTCACTCTCTGCTTTGTCATTCAATAGAATCAGTATTTATCTTGTAAATCTGGGAAATTCTTCCTCAAAGGGATTCCAACAAGCACCCCAGAGTACACAGAGCATGAGTTAAATGTAGATTACAACTCCCATGTCCTGTTCTGGCAGCCACGGATTAGATACAAAGATCCTTCTGCAGTGTCCCATCCCTCCCAGGACAGGGGCAGCAGAGGTTAGACACAGAGTGAAGCTTCCCCCAACCTGTCCCATCACACACTCACGGGACACGAGTTGAATTTTACTGTTCAAATGAACTGCTTATTCTCAGTTCACAGACAGAGCAACTGCTCTAATTTCTTGCCCTCCTTCACCCCCCGACTGGGTTTGTTTAACAAGTTTTTTCCTACATTAACCAGTGTTGCTGGTGATTCAGTAAAAGTGGTTGTGAGATAAAGTGCTGACATTTACTGAGCAGCTTTCATGGTGTCCCCGAGCTCTTCACAGGCAATGAAGTAGTTTCAAAGTTCAGCCCTGTTGTAGAGTCGGGAATGTGGAGCCACTCTGCACACAGCAGAATCCACAAACTGCAAGGTGAGAACCATCAGGCAGTCTGTTCTGGTGATGTTATTGAAGGAGAAATATTGTCCAGGACACCGTGGACACAGTGATCCAATGGACAGGCACAAGGTTGGATTCGGAGTGATGGGAAACAGGGCAGTACATCAAAGCAGATGAGTAGTGCAGAGGGATGGATGAGCAGTCCACGGATACCACCACAACAAAACCGACAAATTTAAACTCAGTTCATAATAATCTGCAACAGATTTGGATCTGTGGTTTGATTTCCAACATAGAAACCATAGAAACCATAGAAGAACTACAGCACAGAAACAGGCCTTTTGGCCCTTCTTGGCTGTGCAGAACCATTTTCTGCCTAGTCCCACTGACCTGCTCACGGACCATATCCCTCCATACACCTCCCATCCATGTATCTGTCCAATTTATTCTGAAATGTTAAAAAAGAACCCGCATTTACCACCTCGTCTGGCAGTTCATTCCATACTCCCACCACTCTCTATGTGAAGAAGCCCCCACTAATGTTCCCTTTAAACTTTTCTCCCCTCACCCTTAACCCATGTCCTCTGGTTTTTTTCTCCCCTTGCCACAGTGGAAAAAGCCTGCTTGCATTCACTCTATCTATACCCATCATAATTTTATATACCTCTATCAAATCTCCCCTCATTCTTCTATGCTCCAGGGAATAAAGTCCTAACCTATTCAACCTTTCTCTGTAACTGAGTTTCTCAAGTCCCGGCAACATCCTTGTAAACCTTCTCTGCACTCTTTCAACCTTATTAATATCCTTCTTGTAATTTGGTGACCAAAACTGAACACAATACTCCAGATTCAGCCTCACCAATGCCTTATACAACCTCATCATAACATTCCAGCTCTTATACTCAATACTTTGATTAATAAAGGCCAATGTACCAAAAGCTCTCTTTATGACCCTATCTGCCTGTGACGCCACTTTTAGGGAATTTTGTATCTGTATTCCCAAATCCCTCTGTTCTACTGCACTCCTCAGTGCCTTACCATTAACCCTGTATATTCTACCTTGGTTTGTCCTTCCAACCTGCAATACCTCACAATTGTCTGTATTAAACTCCATCTGCCATTTTTCAGCTGATTTTCCCAGCTGGTCCAAGTCCCTCTGCAGGCTCTGAAAACCTTCCTCACTGTCTACTACACCTCCAATCTTTGTATCATCAGCAAATTTGCTGATCCAATTTACCACATTATCATCCAGATCATTGATATAGATGACAAATAAAAATGGACCCAGCACTGATCCCTGTGGCACACCACTAGTCACAGGCCTCCACTCGGAGAAGCAATTCTCTACTACCACTCTTTGGCTTCTTCCATTGAGCCAATGTCTAATCCAATTTACCACCTCTCCATGTATACCTAGCGACTGAATTTTCCTTTCTAACCTCCCATGCGGGACCTTGTCAAAGGCCTTACTGAAGTCCATGTAGACAATATCCACTGCCTTCCCTTCATCCACTTTCCTGGTAACCTCCTCGAAAAACTCCAATAGATTGGTCAAACATGACCTACCATGCACAAAGCCATGTTGACTCTCCCTAATAAGTCCCTGTCTATCCAAATGCTTGTAGACTCTGTCTCTTAGAACTCCCTCCAATAACTTACCTACTACCAACGTTAAATTTACCGGCCTATAATTTCCTGGATTACTTTTCGATCCTTTTTTAAACAAATGAACAACAATCTCCAATCTTCCGGCACCTCACCTGTAGACAGCGACATTTTAAGTATTTCTGCCAGGGCCCCCGCAATTTCAACACTAGTCTCCTTCAAGGTCCGAGGGAACACCCTGTCAGATCCCGGGGATTTATCCACTTTAATTTTCCTCAATACAGCAAGCACCTCCTCCTTTTCAATCTGTACAGTTTCCATGATCTCACTACTTGTTTCCCTTAATAATTAGCATCTTAATAATTGGCATTGTTTTTAAATCTAGTCATTAGTAATGATGACCCTTCAGTTTTACTGATATCCCTCAGGGAAGGAGATCTCTCATCCTTACCCTTCGAGGCTATTTATTACTCCTGACCCATCAATGCTATTGTCTCCAAATGCCCTCTGAATGGCAGCTCAGATGTGTAATTCATTCAGTCTTTACCGGCAAAGCCCAGATCCCAAAAGATGAATAAATAAAATTGCCCATCTGTTGTTCATACTGCCCAATGTTGGATCCACTCACTACAATACAGACTAAGATCAGACCATCTCCCCTGATCTACTGACTCAATATCAATCATTTTTTACAAATACCCAAGTGTCATTTCATTGCAAATTTCTTCTGAGCTGATCCTGCCAGATCCAGTTCCCCTCTTCACCCCAGCACCCTGTGACACATCCAGATCCCCTCTTCACCCCAGCACCCTGCGACACCCCCAGCTCCAGTTCCCCTCTTCACCCCAGCACCCTGTGACACATCCAGATCCCCTCTTCACTCCAGCACCCTGTGACCCACCCAGATCCAGTTCCCCTCTTCACCCCAGCACCCTGTGACCCACCCAGATCCAGTTCCCCTCTTCACCCCAGCACCCTGTGACACACCCAGATCCAGTTCCTCTCTTCACCCCAGCACCCTGTGACACACCCAGATCCAGTTCCTCTCTTCACCCCAGCACCCTGCTGTCAGTTTGATGGGTGTTTTTATGAAGACTCAGAGGAACACTAATCCAGACAGAACTGTACTTACCACCTCACAACACGCTGGAGGAACTCAGCAGGTCGGGCAGTATCTGTGGAAAAGATCGGTTCCAGGACGTAAAAGTTCCTCAGATGCACATCTCACCGACTGACATTATTGTGCCTCCTGCACTGCCAACACCGAACAGCTCAGGGAACATCTGTGGGTGAGGAACAGAGTTAATGTTTCACATCAGTGACCTTTCACCAGACTCTGTCAGTCTGATTTCTGGCAACTACGCTGTTTCCAGTTTTATTTTACTGAATTTATTTTGATGAAAACAAGTGTTTTTCATAGACTTCTGTTACCCTAGCACATTCCAGAGCTTTTCTGAACCCAGCAAGTACTTCTGCAGTGTCCCACTTCATATAGGGAAATAAACATCCAACTTGTCTGCATCTTGTTCCCACAAACTGAACTACAACATGACAATCTAGTCTGGGTGATGTTGGAAGGGAATGGTTACTTTTAGCCTACAATTCCTAAAGCTCCCCACCACTGGGAACTCCTCATCTGAATCCTGATTGTGCAGTAGATGAATAGACAGACACTATTTGGTTGTAGGTCGTCCAAATGGTCCCAGGTCCTTGGTGCAGCAATTCCGTTGTTTTCAGGGGTTAATGTCAATAAAGAGCAGTGAGGGTCCTCAGACTTCAGCTGACCAGCCCGTTCCTGAGCTGCTGTGTACCTGGGAGGCTGAGGATAGTGTGGGTGAAATGGTGCTGGCTGTAACTGGCAATTCCAAAGGGAATCACCAGTGTTCAGCCACGTACACTGGAGTCAGTCACAGAGTTCCACAGACCACTGTACCCCAGGATTTACTGAGTGACAGATGCCTCCAGAGCTGTTACCACACTCTATCACATGACACCGGGTCCTACTCGAATTCACAGGGTAACACTGGGAAATCCACCTCCACATTTCCCTAACAGGCCAGACCTGACAAAGGATCACATTTCCCATTCATCTGACTGGGGATTCTGAGCCTTGGGAAGGGATTTAATCAGGAATAATTTCTGGCTGATTATTATATTTTAATGCATTTCAGATTTATGATTTTAAGCAAAATATGTTAAATTAATTGCTGCCACAGGAATTTACATCAACTCTAATGTTTCCCAGACATTTCAAACCTGTTAAATTACATGACAGCATTCACACAAGACAATCCCGTCCCCACAATTACCAAGCATAGAAACATGGAAAACATACAGCACAATACGAGCCCTTCAGCCAACAACACTGTACCAAACATGTACTTACTTTAGAAATTACCTAGGGTTAGCCATAGCCCTCTATTTTTCTAAGCTCCATGTACCTATCCAGGAGTCTCTTAAAAGACCCTATTGTATCTGCCTCCACCACCATCACCAGCAGCCCATTCCATGCAATCACCATTCTCTGCGTAAAAAAATTACCCCTTGCATCTCCTCTGTACCTACTTCCAGGCACCAAGCATCAGGGAGTTCTGGACCCAGAGTCCAGAGTCCCAGCAGGGAGCTGCTTGAGGCTATTTAATGCTGAGGCACCGATACACCTCACCACCACCCTCCAGCACCCAGAAGCCCATCAAAGTCCCACCTTCCCCTGTGTAGCAGTGAGGGGAGAGTCCCAGCGGGTTAGAACCAGCACCACTCAGCCCAGTCTGTGTGGACATGGTCCAGTTGGCACCGTGCCCTGTGTTTTCTCTCCTGTGACACTTCACCCACAGCACAGGTCAGCTTGTCCTGCTGTTTCACAGAAGTTGTGTCCCCGATGGGGAGTCTGACATCAGCATTTCACTGGTTGTTTCAGGCTCAGTGTGAAAGGAATGAGAAAGGGACCATTTCTCTGCTCTGCCTGTCCTGTCAACCTGAATCACCTGTGTTTACTCAGGAAGGTAAATGTTCTGAGTTCACAGTCCCCAGTGTCACCTGGAAATGGTTCGAAACAATGCAGCTGTCATTACTGACCAGTTACATTATATCGATTCCTATCTACTTGTTATGGTTATTGATTTATATTTATTCTATTTGAAACCCAGAATTCAATACTTTATGCCGTTCATCCCAGAGTGATGAATGTGAAGTGAATATTTCATTATTTTGCTTCGGATTGAAATTGTGACCACTCCACTTCCACTCCAAATGTTGAGTTTGCTGCCCTTCCGATAGCAGAATCGATCTGAAGCCTGTGTGTGTCTGTTGACCATCTTACTGTTGGATAACAAAGCCCTCATCTACTGCAATTCACACTGTCTGACACATACTCTCCCACTAGTCTCCTACTCCCAGAGTTCCTGCATGTTCTGCTGTGTCCATACAGTCTTTTTGGGTGATTTTAACCTCATCCACCAGCAACAATCTGTCACTGACAGAGTCAATCATGAGGCAAATGATGTCTCGTCAGTGGGTCAGAACAAACCCCGTTCACAACACTGCTCAAGGTAATTCTGACAACTGGTCAAACCATATCTCTTCAATGTATCCACCTGTCAAAGTGTCAATTGGTCAATTAATTGATTGATCCTGACACTTTTACCTACCTTGGTAAGTCAACACATCTCCTTTTCCAGTGAAATGAATTGAGAACCGGTGCTTTCAAGTGTATTTTGCACGTTAACTGGTTGGGAATTGCCACAACCTGCATTTCCTCACTGGACTCTCCGGGCTGG